>NW_022265051.1:0-19159 GCF_002021735.2 Oncorhynchus kisutch | reverse complement strand
ACCCCCTAATATACTGATAGACTCATCACCACCCCTATATACTGATAGACTCATCACCACCCCTAATATACTGATAGACTCATCACCACACCCCCTAATATACTGATTGGACACACTAATATACTGATAGACTCATCACCACCCCTAATATACTGATAGACTCATCACCACCCCCTAATATACTGATAGACTCATCACCACCCTCTAATATACTGATAGACTCATCACCACCCCCTAATATACTGATAGACTCATCACCACCCCCTAATATACTGATAGACTCATCACCACCCCTAATATATGATTGACACACCTAATATACTGATAGACTCATCACCACCCCTAATATACTGATAGACTCATCACCACCCCCTAATATACTGATAGACTCATCACCACCCCCTAATATACTGATAGACTCATCACCACCCCTAATATACTGATAGACTCATCACCACACCCTAATATACAGAGTCACACACTAATATACTGATAGACTCATCACCACCCCTTAATATACTGATAGACTCATCACCACCCCCTAATATACTGATAGACTCATCACCACCCTAATATACTGATAGACTCATCACCACCCCCTAATATACTGATAGACTCATCACCACCCCCTAATATACCTGTCTCTTATACACACCTCTAATATACTGATAGACTCATCACCACCCCTTAATATACTGATAGACTCATCACCACCCCCTAATATACTTAGACTCATCACCACCCCCTAATATACTGATAGACTCATCACCACCCCCTAATATACTGATAGACTCATCACCACCCCCTAATATACTGATAGACTCATCACCACCCCCTAATATACTGATAGACTCATCACCACCCCCTAATATACTGACAGATGGACTCATCACCACCCCTAATATACTGATAGACTCATCACCACCCCCTAATATACTGATAGACTCATCACCACCCCCTAATATACTGATAGACTCATCACCACCCCCTAATATACTGATAGACTCATCACCACACCTAATATACTGATTGACAACACTAACTAATAACTGATAGACTCATCACCACCCCCTAATATACTGATAGACTCATCACCACCCCTAATATACTGATAGACTCATCACCACCCCTAATATACTGATAGACTCATCACACACCCTAATATACTGACACACTAATATACTGATAGACTCATCACCACCCCTAATATACTGATAGACTCATCACCACCCTAATATACTGATAGACTCATCACCACCCCTAATATACTGATAGACTCATCACCACCCCCTAATATACTGATAGACTCATCACCACCCCCTAATATGATAGACTCATCACCACCCCCTAATATACTGATAGACTCATCACCACCCCTAATATACTGATTGACACACTAATATACTGATAGACTCATCACCACCCCCTAAATATACTTAGATTCACACCCCTAATATACTGATAGACTCATCACCACCCCCTAATATACTGATAGACTCATCACCACCCCCTAATATACTGATAGACTCATCACCACCCCTAATATACTGATAGACTCATCACCACCCCTAATATACTGATAGACTCATCAACACCCTGTAATATACTGATAGACTCATCACCACCCCCTAATACACTGATAGACTCATCACCACCCCTAATATACTGATTGACACACAATATACTGATAGACTCATCACCACCCCTTAATATACTGATAGACTCATCACCACCCCTAATATACTGATAGACTCATCACCACCCCTAATATACTGATAGACTCATCACCACCCCCTAATATACTGATAGACTCATCACCACCCCCTAATATACTGATAGACTCATCACCACACCCTAATATACTGAGCACACCCTAATATACTGATAGACTCATCACCACCCCCTAATATACTGATAGACTCATCACACACCCTAATATACTGATTGACACCACCCTAATATACTGAGACTCATCACCACCCTCTAATATACTGATAGACTCATCACCACCCCTAATATACTGATAGACTCATCACACCCCTAATATACTGATAGACTCACCCCCCCCCTTATACTGATAGACTCATCACCACCCCTAATATACTGATAGACATCACCACCCCTTAATATACTGATAGACTCATCACCACCCCTAATATACTGATAGACTCATCACCACCCCCTAATATACTGATAGACTCATCACCACCCCCTAATATACTGATAGACTCATCACCACCCCCTAATATACTGATAGACTCATCACCACCCCCTAATATACTGATAGACTCATCACCACCCCTAATATATAGACTCATCACCACACCCTAATATACTGATTGACACACTAATATACTGATAGACTCATCACCACCCCCTAATATACTGATAGATTCATCACCACCCCTAATATACTGATAGACTCATCACCACACCCTAATATACTGATTGACACACTAATATACTGATAGACTCATCACCACCCCCTAATATACTGATAGACTCATCACCACCCCCTAATATACTGATAGACTCATCACCACCCCTAATATACTGATAGACTCATCACCACCCCCTAATATACTGATAGACTCATCACCACCCCCTAATATACTGATAGACTCATCACCACCCCTAATATACTGATAGACTCATCACCCCCCATATACTGATAGACTCATCACCACACCCTAATATACTGATAGACCACCACTAATATACTGATAGACTCATCACCACCCCTTAATATACTGATAGACTCATCACCACCCCCTAATATACTGATAGACTCATCACCACCCCTAATATACTGATAGACTCATCACCACCCCTAATATACTGATAGACTCATCACCACCCCCTAATATACTGATAGACTCATCACCACCCCCTAATATACTGATAGACTCATCACCACCCCCTAATATACTGATAGACTCATCACCACCCTCTAATATACTGATAGACTCATCACCACCCCTAATATACTGATAGACTCATCACCACCCCCTAATATACTGATAGACTCATCACCACCCCTAATATACTGATAGATTCATCACCACCCCTAATATATATGATATACTGATATCTCTCACCCCCTAATATACTGATAGACTCATCACCACCCTAATATACTGATAGACTCATCACCACCCCTATATATACTAGATTCACACCCTAATATACTGATAGACTCATCACCACCCTCTAATATACTGATAGACTCATCACCACCCCTAATATACTGATAGACTCATCACCACCCTCTAATATACTGATAGACTCATCACCACCTATAATATACTGATAGACTCATCACCACCCCCTTATACTGATAGACTCATCACCACCCCCTAATATACTGATAGACTCATCACCACCCCCTAATATACTGATAGACTCATCACCACCCCCTAATATACTAATAGTCTCATCACCACCCCTAATATACTGATAGAATCATCACCACCCCCATACACTAATAGATATCCTCATCACCACCCCCTAATATACTGATAGACTCATCACCACCCCTAATATACTGATAGACTCATCACCACCCCCTAAATATACTGATCACACACTAATATACTGATAGACTCATCACCACCCCCTAATATACTGATAGACTCATCACCACCCCCTAATATACTGATGACACACTAATATACTGAGACTCATCACCACCCCTAATATACTGATAGACTCATCACCACCCCTAATATACTGATAGACTCATCACCACACCCTAATATACTGATATCACACCACTAATATACTGATAGACTCATCACCACCCCTAATATACTGATAGACTCATCACCACCCCCTAATATACTGATAGACTCATCACCACCCCCTAATATACTGATAGACTCATCACCACCCCCTAATATACTGATAGACTCATCACCACCCCCTAATATACTGATAGACTCATCACCACCCCTAATATATACTGATGACACCCCCCCTAATATACTGATAGACTCATCACCACCCCCTAATATACTGATAGACTCATCACCACACCCTAATATACTGATGACACACTAATATACTGAGACTCATCACCACCCTCTAATATATGATAGACTCATCATCACCCCTAATATACTGATAGACTCATCACCCCTCTAATATACTGATAGACTCATCACCACCCTATAATATACTGATAGACTCATCACCACCCCTTCTATACTATATGATAGACTCATCACCACCCCTAATATACTGATAGACTCATCACCACCCCCTAATATACTGATAGACTCATCACCCCCTAATATACTGATAGACTCATCACCACCCCTAATATACTGATAGACTCATCCCACCCCAATATACTGATAGACTCATCACCACCCCTAATATACTGATAGACTCGTCACCACACCCCTAATATACTGATTGACACACTAATATACTGATAGACTCATCACCACCCCTAATATAATGATAGACTCATCACCACCCCCTAATATACTGATAGACTCATCACCACACCCTAATATATGATTGACACACTAATATACTGATAGACTCATCACCACCCCTTAATATACTGATAGACTCATCACCACCCCCTAATATACTGATAGACTCATCACCACCCCCTAATATACTGATAGACTCATCACCACCCCCTAATATACTGATAGACTCATCACCACCCCTAATATACTGATTGTCTCATCACCACCCCTAATATACTGATAGACTCATCACCACCCCTAATATACTGATAGACTCATCACCACCCCTAATATCTGATAGACTCATCACCACCCCCTAATATACTGATAGACTCTCACCACCCTCTTATATATATAGATCATCACACACCCCTTAATATACTGATAGACTCATCACCACCCCTTAATATACTGATAGACTCATCACCACCCCCTAATATACTGATAGACTCATCACCACCCCCTAATATACTGATAGACTCATCACCACCCCTAATATACTGATAGACTCATCACCACCCCCTAATATACTGATAGACTCATCACCACCCCTAATATACTGATAGACTCATCACCACCCCTAATATACTGATAGAATCATCACCACACCCTAATATACTGATTCACACCACTAATATACTGATAGACTCATCACCACCCCCTAATATACTGATAGACTCATCACCACCCCCTAATATACTGATAGACTCATCACCACACCCCTAATATACTGATAGACTCATCACCACCCTAATATACTGATAGACATCACACCCCTAATATACTGATAGACTCATCACCACCCCTAATATACTGATAGACTCATCACCACCCCCTAATATACTGATAGACTCATCACCACCCCTAATATACTGATAGACTCATCACCACCCCCTAATATACTGATAGACTCATCACCACCCCTAATATACTGATAGACTCATCACCACCCCCTAATATACTGATTGACACACTAATATACTGATAGACTCATCACCACCCCTAATATACTGATAGACTCATCACCACCCCTAATATACTGATAGACTCATCACCACCCCTAATATACTGATAGACTCATCACCACCCCCTAATATACTGATAGACTCATCACCACACCCTAATATACTGATTGACACACTAATATACTGATAGACTCATCACCACCCTTAATATACTGATAGACTCATCACCACCCCCTAATATACTGATAGACTCATCACCACCCCTAATATACTGATAGACTCATCACCACCCCCTAATATACTGATAGACTCATCACCACCCCCTAATATACTGATAGACTCATCACCACCCCCTAATATACTGATAGACTCATCACCACACCCTAATATACTGATTGACACACTAATATACTGATAGACTCATCACCACCCCTAATATACTGATAGACTCATCACCACCCCCTAATATACTGATAGACTCATCACCACCCTCTAATATACTGATAGACTCATCACCACCCCCTAATATACTGATAGACTCATCACCACCCCTAATATACTGATAGTCTCATCACCACCCCTAATATACTGATAGACTCATCACCACCCCCTAATATACTGATAGACTCATCACCACCCCCTAATATACTGATAGACTCATCACCACCCCCTAATATACTGATAGACTCATCACCACCCCCTAATATACTGATAGACTCATCACCACCCCTAATATACTGATAGGCTCATCACCACACCCTAATAGACTGATGACACACTAATATACTGATAGACTCATCACCACCCCTAATATACTGATAGACTCATCACCACCCCTAATATACTGATAGACTCGTCACCACACCCTAATATACTGATGACACACTAATATACTGATAGACTCATCACCACCCCTAATGTACTGATAGACTCATCACCACCCCTAATATACTGATAGACTCATCACCACCCCCTAATATACTGATAGACTCATCACCACCCTCTAATATACTGATAGACTCATCACCCCCCCTAATATACTGATAGACTCATCACCACCCCCTAATATACTGATAGACTCATCACCACCCTCTAATATACTGATAGACTCATCACCACCCCCTAATATACTGATAGACTCATCACCACCCTCTAATATACTGATAGACTCATCACCACCCCTAATATACTGATAGACATCACCACCCTAATATACTGATAGACTCATCACCCCCCTAATATACTGATAGACTCATCACCAGCCCTAATATACTGATAGACTCATCACCACCCCCTAATATACTGATAGACTCATCACCACCCCTAATATACTGATAGACTCATCACCACCCCCTAATATACTGATAGACTCATCACCACCCCCTAATATACTGATAGACTCATCACCACCCCCTAATATACTGATAGACTCATCACCACACCCTAATATACTGATTGACACACTAATATACTGATAGACTCATCACCACCCCCTAATATACTGATAGACTCATCACCACCCCCTAATATACTGATAGACTCATCACCACACCCCTAATATACTGATGACACACTAATATACTGAGACTCATCACCACCCCTAATATACTGATAGACTCATCACCACGACCAATATACTGATAGACTCATCACCACCCCTGATATACTGATAGACAAATCACCACGACCAATATACTGATAGATTCATCACCACCCCTAATATACATTGATAGACTCATCACCACCCCCTAATATACTGATAGACTCATCACCACCCTCTAATATACTGATAGACTCATCACCACCCCTAATATACTGATAGACTCATCACCACCCCTAATATACTGATAGACTCATCACCACCCCCTAATATACTGATAGACTCATCACCACCCCCTAATATACTGATAGACTCATCACCACCCCTAATATACTGATAGACTCATCACCACACCCTAATATACTGATTGACACACTAATATACTGATAGACTCATCACCACCCCCTAATATACTGATAGACTCATCACCACCCTCTAATATACTGATAGACTCATCACCACCCCTAATATACTGATAGACTCATCACCACCCCTAATATACTGATAGACTCATCACCACCCCTAATATACTGATAGACTCATCACCACCCTCTAATATACTGATAGAGATCTGTATCACCCCTTAATATACTGATAGACTCATCACCACCCCCTAATATACTGATAGACTCATCACCACCCCTTAATATACTGATAGACTCATCACCACCCTCTAATAATGATAGACTCATCACCACCCCTTAATATACTGATAGACTCATCACCACCCCTAATATACTGATAGACTCATCACCACCCCCTAATATACTGATAGACTCATCACCACCCCCTAATATACTGATAGACTCATCACCACACCCTAATATACTGATTGACACACTAATATACTGATAGACTCATCACCACCCCCTAATATACTGATAGACTCATCACCACCCCCTAATATACTGATAGACTCATCACCACACCCTAATATACTGATTGACACACTAATATACTGAGACTCATCACCACCCTCTAATATACTGATAGACTCATCACCACCCCCTAATATACTGATAGACTCATCACCACCCCTAATATACTGATAGACTCATCACCACCCCTAATATACTGATAGACTCATCACCACCCCAATATACTGATAGACTCATCACCACCCCCTAATATACTGATAGACTCATCACCACCCCCTAATATACTGATAGACTCATCACCACACCCTAATATACTGATGACACACTAATATACTGATAGACTCATCACCACCCCCTAATATACTGATAGACTCATCACCACCCCCTAATATACTGATAGACTCATCACACACCCCTAATATACTGATAGACTCATCACCACCCCTAATATACTGATAGACTCATCACCACCCCCTAATATACTGATAGACTCATCACCACCCCCTAATATACTGATAGACTCATCACCACCCCCTAATATACTGATAGACTCATCACCACCCCCTAATATACTGATAGACTCATCACCACCCCTAATATACTGATAGACTCATCACCACCCCCTAATATACTGATAGACTCATCACCACACCCTAATATACTGAATGACACCCTAATATACTGATAGACTCATCACCACCCCCTAATATACTGATAGACTCATCACCACCCCCTAATATACTGATAGACTCGTCACCACACCCTAATATACTGATTGACACACTAATATACTGATAGACTCATCACCACCCCCTAATATACTGATAGACTCATCACCACCCCCAATATACTGATAGACTCATCACCACCCCTAATATACTGATAGACTCATCACCACCCTCTAATATACTGATACTCATCACCACCCCTAATATACTGATAGACTCATCACCACCCTCTAATATACTGATAGACTCATCACCACCCCCTAATATACTGATAGACTCATCACCACCCCTAATATACTGATAGACTCATCACCACCCCCTAATATACTGATAGACTCATCACCACCCCTGATATACTGATAGACAAATCACCACGACCAATATACTGATAGACTCATCACCACCCCTAATATACTGATAGACTCATCACCACCCCCTAATATACTGATAGACTCATCACCACCCTCTAATATACTGATAGACTCATCACCACCCCCTAATATACTGATAGACTCATCACCACACCCTAATATACTGATTGACACACTAATATACTGATAGACTCATCACCACCCCTTAATATACTGATAGACTCATCACCACCCCCTAATATACTGATAGACTCATCACCACCCCCTAATATACTGATAGACTCATCACCACCCCCTAATATACTGATAGACTCATCACCACCCTCTAATATACTGATAGACTCATCACCACCCCCTAATATACTGATAGACTCATCACCACCCCTAATATACTGATAGACTCATCACCACCCCCTAATATACTGATAGACTCATCACCACCCCTTAATATACTGATAGACTCATCACCACCCCCTAATATACTGATAGACTCATCACCACCCCCTAATATACTGATAGACTCATCACCACACCCTAATATACTGATTGACACACTAATATACTGATAGACTCATCACCACCCCCTAATATACTGATAGACTCATCACCACCCCATAATATACTGATTGACACACTAATATACTGATAGACTCATCACCACCCTTAATATACTGATAGACTCATCACCACCCCCTAATATACTGATAGACTCATCACCACCCCCTAATATACTGATAGACTCATCACCACCCCCTAATATACTGATAGACTCATCACCACCCCTAATATACTGATAGACTCATCACCACCCCTAATATACTGATAGACTCATCACCACCCCCTAATATACTGATAGACTCATCACCACCATCTAATATACTGATAGACTCATCACCACCCCCAATATACTGATAGACTCATCACCACCCCCTAATATACTGATAGATTCATCACCACCCCTAATATATTGATAGGCTCATCACCACCCTATAATATACTGATAGACATCATCACCCCTTAATATACTGATAGACTCACCACACCCCTAATATACTGATAGACTCATCACCACCCCCTAATATACTGATAGACTCATCACCACCCCTAATATACTGATAGACTCATCACCACCCCCTAATATACTGATAGACTCATCACCACCCCCTAATATACTGATAGACTCGTCACCACACCCTAATATACTCATTGACACACTAATATACTGATAGACTCATCACCACCCCTTAATATACTGATAGACTCATCACCACCCCCTAATATACTGATAGACTCATCACCACCCCCTAATATACTGATAGACTCATCACCACCCCCTAATATACTGATAGACTCATCACCACCCCCTAATATACTGATAGACTCATCACCACACCCTAATATACTGATTGACACACTAATATACTGATAGACTCATCACCACCCCCTAATATACTGATAGACTCATCACCACCCCCTAATATACTGATAGACTCATCACCACACCCTAATATACTGATTGACACACTAATATACTGATAGACTCATCACCACCCTCTAATATACTGATAGACTCATCACCACCCCCTAATATACTGATTGACACACTAATATACTGATAGACTCATCACCACCCCCTAATATACTGATAGACTCATCACCACCCCCTAATATACTGATAGACTCATCACCACCCCCTAATATACTGATAGACTCATCACCACCCCTAATATACTGATAGACACATCACCACGACCAATATACTGATAGACTCATCACCACCCCCTAATATACTGATAGACTCATCACCACCCCCTAATATACTGATAGACTCATCACCACCCCTAATATACTGATAGACTCATCACCACCCCCTAATATACTGATAGACTCATCACCACCCCTAATATACTGATAGACTCATCACCACCCCCTAATATACTGATAGACTCATCACCACCCTCTAATATACTGATAGACTCATCACCACCCCCTAATATACTGATAGACTCATCACCACCCCCTAATATACTGATAGACTCATCACCACCCCTAATATACTGATAGACTCATCACCACCCCTAATATACTGATAGACTCATCACCACCACCTAATATACTGATAGACTCATTGCCACCCCCAATATACTGATAGACTCATCACCACCCTCTAATATAATGATAGACTCATCACCACCCCTTAATATACTGATAGACTCATCACCACCCCCTAATATACTGATAGACTCATCACCACACCCTAATATACTGATTGACACACTAATATACTGATAGACTCATCACCACCCTCTAATATACTGATAGACTCATCACCACCCCCTAATATACTGATAGACTCATCACCACCCTCTAATATACTGATAGACTCATCACCACCCTATAATATACTGATAGACTCATCACCACCCTTAATATACTGATAGACTCATCACCACCCCCTAATATACTGATAGACTCATCACCACCCCCTAATATACTGATAGACTCATCACCACCCCTAATATACTGATAGACTCATCACCACCCTCTAATATACTGATAGACTCATCACCACCCCTAATATACTGATAGACTCATCACCACCCCTTAATATACTGATAGACTCGTCACCACACCCCTAATATACTGATTGACACACTAATATACTAGACTCATCACCACCCCCTAATATACTGATAGACTCATCACCACCCCCTAATATACTGATAGACTCGTCACCACACCCTAATATACTGATTGACACACTAATATACTGATAGACTCATCACCACCCCTTAATATACTGATAGACTCATCACCACCCCCTAATATACTGATAGACTCATCACCACCCCCTAATATACTGATAGACTCATCACCACCCCCTAATATACTGATAGACTCATCACCACCCCCTAATATACTGATAGACTCATCACCACCCCTAATATACTGATAGACTCATCACCACCCTCTAATATACTGATAGACTCATCACCACCCCTAATATACTGATAGACTCATCACCACCCCCTAATATACTGATAGACTCATCACCACCCTCTAATATACTGATAGACTCATCACCACCCCTTAATATACTGATAGACTCATCACCACCCCCTAATATACTGATAGACTCATCACACCCCCTAATATACTGATAGACTCATCACCACCCCTAATATACTGATAGACTCATCACCACCCCCTAATATACTGATAGACTCATCACCACCCCCTAATATACTGATAGACTCATCACACACCCCCTAATATACTGATAGACTCATCACCACACCCTAATATACTGATTGACACACTAATATACTGATAGACTCATCACCACCCCCTAATATACTGATAGACTCATCACCACCCCTAATATACTGATAGACTCATCACCACCCCTAATATACTGATAGACTCATCACCACACCCTAATATACTGATGACACACTAATATACTGATAGACTCATCACCACCCCCTAATATACTGATAGACTCATCACCACCCCCTAATATACTGATAGACTCATCACCACCCCCTAATATACTGATAGACTCATCACCACCCCTAATATACTGATAGACTCATCACCACCCCCTAATATACTGATAGACTCATCACCACCCCCTAATATACTGATTGACACCACTAATATACTGATAGACTCATCACCACCCCCTAATATACTGATAGACTCATCACCACCCCCTAATATACTGATAGACTCATCACCACCCCTAATATACTGATAGACTCATCACCACCCCCTAATATACTGATAGACTCATCACCACACCCTAATATACTGATTGACACACTAATATACTGATAGACTCATCACCACCCCTTAATATACTGATAGACTCATCACCACCCCCTAATATACTGATAGATATCCTCATCACCACCCCTAATATACTGATAGACTCATCACCACCCCCTAATATACTGATAGACTCATCACCACCACCCTAATATACTGATTGACACACTAATATACTGATAGACTCATCACCACCCCTAATATACTGATAGACTCATCACCACCCCCTAATATACTGATAGACTCATCACCACCCTCTAATATACTGATAGACTCATCACCACCCCTAATATACTGATAGACTCATCACCACCCCCTAATATACTGATAGACTCATCACCACCCCCTAATATACTGATAGACTCATCACCACCCCTAATATACTGATAGACTCATCACCACCCCCTAATATACTGATAGACTCATCACCACCCCCTAATATACTGATAGACTCATCACCACCCCTAATATACTGATAGTCTCATCACCACCCCTAATATACTGATAGACTCTCACCACACCCTAATATACTGATTGACACACTAATATACTGATAGACTCATCACCACCCCTAATATACTGATAGACTCATCACCACCCCCTAATATACTGATAGACTCATCACCACACCCTAATATACTGATAGACTCATCACCACCCCTAATATACTGATTGACACACTAATATACTGATAGACTCATCACCACCCCTAATATACTGATAGACTCATCACCACCCCCTAATATACTGATAGACTCATCACCACCCCTAATATACTGATAGACTCATCACCACCCCCTAATATACTGATAGACTCATCACCACCCCCTAATATACTGATAGACTCATCACCACCCCCTAATATACTGATAGACTCATCACCACCCCCTAATATACTGATGACACACTAATATACTGATAGACTCATCACCACCCCCTAATATACTGATTGACACACTAATATACTGATAGACTCATCACCACCCCCTAATATACTGATAGACTCATCACCACCCCCTAATATACTGATAGACTCATCACCACCCCCTAATATACTGATAGACTCATCACCACCCCTAATATACTGATAGACTCATCACCACCCCTAATATACTGATAGACTCATCACCACCCCCTAATATACTGATAGACTCATCACCACCCCCTAATATACTGATTGACACACTAATATACTGATAGACTCATCACCACCCCTAATATACTGATAGACTCATCACCACCCCCTAATATACTGATAGACTCATCACCACCCTCTAATATACTGATAGACTCATCACCACCCCCTAATATACTGATAGACTCATCACCACCCCCTAATATACTGATAGACTCATCACCACCCCTAATATACTGATTGACACACTAATATACTGATAGACTCATCACCACCCCCTAATATACTGATAGACTCATCACCACCCCCTAATATACTGATTGACACACTAATATACTGAGACTCATCACCACCCCCTAATATACTGATAGACTCATCACCACCCCTAATATACTGATAGACTCATCACCACCCTCTAATATACTGATAGACTCATCACCACCCTCTAATATACTGATAGACTCATCACCACCCTATAATGTACTGATAGACATCACCACCCTTAATGTACTGATAGACTCATCACCACCCTTAATATGCTGATAGACTCATCACCACCCCCTAATATACTGATAGACTCATCACCACCCTTAATATACTGATAGACTCATCACCACCCCCTAATATACTGATAGACTCATCACCACCCCCTAATATACTGATAGACTCATCACCACCCCTAATATACTGATAGACTCGTCACCACACCCTAATATACTGATTGACACACTAATATACTGATAGACTCATCACCACCCCCTAATATACTGATAGACTCATCACCACCCCCTAATATACTGATAGACTCATCACCACACCCTAATATACTGATGACACACTAATATACTGATAGACTCATCACCACCCCTTAATATACTGATAGACTCATCACCACCCCCTAATATACTGATAGACTCATCACCACCCTCTAATATACTGATAGACTCATCACCACCCCTAATATACTGATACTCATCACCACCCTAATATACTGATAGACTCATCACCACCCCCTAATATACTGATAGACTCATCACCACCCCCTAATATACTGATAGACTCATCACCACACCCTAATATACTGATTGACACACTAATATACTGATAGACTCATCACCACCCCTTAATATACTGATAGACTCATCACCACCCCCTAATATACTGATAGACTCATCACCACCCCCTAATATACTGATAGACTCATCACCACCCCCTAATATACTGATAGACTCATCACCACCCCCTAATATACTGATAGACTCATCACCACCCTCTAATATACTGATAGACTCATCACCACCCCCTAATATACTGATAGACTCATCACCACCCTCTAATATACTGATAGACTCATCACCACCCTCTAATATACTGATAGACTCATCACCACCCTTAATATACTGATAGACTCATCACCACCCCCTAATATACTGATAGACTCATCACCACCCCTTAATATACTGATAGACTCATCACCACCCCCTAATATACTGATAGACTCATCACCACCCCCTAATATACTGATAGACTCATCACCACCCCTAATATACTGATTGACACACTAATATACTGATAGACTCATCACCACCCCCTAATATACTGATAGACTCATCACCACCCCTAATATACTGATAGACTCATCACACCCCCTAATATACTGATAGACTCATCACCACCCTCTAATATAATGATAGACTCATCACCACCCCTAATATACTGATAGACTCATCACCACCCCCTAATATACTGATAGACTCATCACCACCCCTAATATACTGATAGACTCATCACCCCCCTAATATACTGATAGACTCATCACCACCATCTAATATACTGATAGACTCATCACCACCCCAATATACTGATAGACTCATCACCACCCTCTAATATATGATAGACTCATCACCACCCTTAATATACTGATAGACTCATCACCACCCCCTAATATACTGATTGACACACTAATATACTGATAGACTCATCACCACCCCTAATATACTGATAGACTCATCACCACCCTAATATACTGATGACACACTAATATACTGAGACTCATCACCACCCTCTAATATAATGATAGACTCATCACACCCCTAATATACTGATAGACTCGTCACCACCACCCTAATATACTGATTGACACACTAATATACTGATAGACTCATCACCACCCTTAATATACTGATAGACTCATCACCACCCCCTAATATACTGATAGACTCATCACCAACCCCTAATATACTGATAGACTCATCACCACCCCCTAATATACTGATAGACTCATCACCACCCCCTAATATACTGATAGAGACTCACCACCACCCCCTAATATACTGATAGAATCACACCCCCTAATATACTGATAGACTCATCACCACCCCCTAATATACTGATAGACTCATCACCACACCCCTAATATACTGATAGACTCATCATCACCACAACCTAACTGATGACTCATCACACCCTATATATACTGATAGACTCATCACCACCCTTAATATATACTGATAGAGACTCATCACCACCCCCTAATATACTGAGACTCATCACCACCCTCTAATATACTGATAGACTCATCACCACCCCCTAATATACTGATAGACTCATCACCACCCCCTAATATACTGATAGACTCATCACCACCCTCTAATATACTGATAGACTCATCACCACCCTAATATACTGATAGACTCATCACCACCCCTAATATATGATAGACTCATCACCACCCCCTAATATACTGATAGACTCATCACCACCCCTAATATACTGATAGACTCGTCACCACACCCTAATATACCTGTCTCTTATACACATCTCTAATATACTGATAGACTCATCACCACCCCCTAATATACTGATAGACTCATCACCACCCCCTAATATACTGATAGACTCATCACACACACCCTAATATACTGATTGACACACTAATATACTGATAGACTCATCACCACCCCTTAATATACTGATAGACTCATCACCACACCCCTATATACTGAACTGATAGACTCATCACCACCCCTAATATACTGATAGACTCATCACCACACCCTAATATACTGATTGACACATAAATACTCATCACCACCCTTAATATACTGATAGACTCATCACCACCCTTAATATACTGATAGACTCATCACCACCCTTAATGTACTGATAGACTCATCACCACCCCTAATATACTGATAGACTCATCAACACCCCCTAATATACTGATAGACTCATCACCACCCCTTAATATACTGATAGACTCATCACCACCCCCTAATATACTGATAGACTCATCACAACCCCTAATAATGATAGACTCATCACCACCCCCTAATATACTGATAGACTCATCACCACCCCTAATATACTGATGACACACTAATATACTGATAGACTCATCACCACCCCTAATATACTGATAGACTCATCACCACCCCCTAATATACTGATAGACTCATCACCACACCCTAAATAACTGATAGACTCATCACAACACCCTAATATACTGATGACACACTAATATACTGATAGACTCATCACCACCCCTTAATATACTGATAGACTCATCACCACCCCCTAATATACTGATAGACTCATCACCACCCTCTAATATACTGATAGACTCATCACCACCCCCTAATATACTGATAGACTCATCACCACCCCCTAATATACTGATAGACTCATCACCACCCCTAATATACTGATAGACTCATCACCACCCCCTAATATACTGATTGACACACTAATATACTGATAGACTCATCACCACCCCCTAATATACTGATAGACTCATCACCACCCCCTAATATACTGATAGACTCATCACCACCCCCTAATATACTGATAGACTCATCACCACCCCCTAATATACTGATAGACTCGTCACCACACCCTAATATACTGATGACACCTAATATACTGATAGACTCATCACACCCCCTAATATACTGATAGACTCATCCACCCCCTAATATACTGATAGACTCATCACCACCTCTAATATACTGATTGACTCATCACCACCCCCTAATATACTGATAGACTCATCACCACCCCCTAATATACTGATAGACTCATCACCACCCCCTAATATACTGATAGACTCGTCACCACACCTAATATACTGATTGCACACACTAATATACTGATAGACTCATCACCACCCCTTATATACTGATAGACTCATCACCACCCCTAATATACTGATTGACTCATCACCACCCTCTAATATACTGATAGACTCATCACCACCCCCTAATATACTGATAGACTCATCACCACCCCCTAATATACTGATAGACTCATCACCACCCTCTAATATACTGATAGACTCATCACCACCCCCTAATATACTGATAGACTCATCACCACCCCCTAATATACTGATAGACTCATCACCACCCCCTAATATACTGATAGACTCATCACCACACCCTAATATACTGATAGACTCATCACCACACCCTAATATACTGATTGACCCACTAATATACTGATAGACTCATCACCACCCCTAATATACTGATAGACTCATCACCACCCCCTAATATACTGATAGACTCATCACCACCCCCTAATATACTGATTGACACACTAATATACTGATAGATCATCACCACCCCCTAATATACTGATAGACTCATCACCACCCCCTAATATACTGATAGACTCATCACCACCCCCTAATATACTGATAGACTCATCACCACATCTAATATACTGATAGACTCATCACCACCCCATATACTGATAGACTCATCCCCACCCCTAATATACTGATAGACTCATCACCACCCTCTAATATAATGATAGACTCATCACCACCCCCTAATATACTGATAGACTCATCACCCACCCTAATATACTGATAGACTCATCACCACCCTATTATGTAATGATAGACATCATCACCCCTTAATATACTGATAGACTCATCACCACCCCCTAATATACTGATAGACTCATCACCCACCCTTAATATATTGATAGACTCATCACCACCCTCTAATATACTGATAGACTCATCATACACCCTTAAATACTGATAGACTCATCACCACCCCTAATATACTGATAGACTCATCAACACCCCCTAATATACTGATAGACATCACCACCCCTAATATACTGATAGACTCGTCACCACACCCTAATATATGATTGACAC
>NW_022265050.1:0-19165 GCF_002021735.2 Oncorhynchus kisutch | reverse complement strand
TATAGTAGATGTGGTCAGGGTTATAGTAGATGTGGTCTATAGTAGATGTGGTCAGGGTTATAGTAGATGTGGTCAGGGTTATAGTAGATGTGGTCAGGGTTATAGTAGATGTGGTCTATAGTAGATGGGTCTATAGTAGATGGGTCTATCGTAGATGTGGTCTATAGTAGATGTGGTCAGGGTATAGTAGATGTAGTCTATAGTAGATGTGGTAAGGGTTAAGTAGATGTGGTCAGGTTTATAAAGTAGATGTGGTCAGGGTTAAAGTAGATGTGGTCAGGGTTATAGGAGATGTGGTCTATAGTAGATGTGGTCTAGGAGGATGTCGTCTATGTAGATGTGGTTATAGTAGATGTGGTCAGGGTTATAGTAGATGTGGTCTATAGTAGATGTGGTAAGGT
This sequence comes from Oncorhynchus kisutch, assembly GCF_002021735.2. Classification (NCBI taxonomy): domain Eukaryota; kingdom Metazoa; phylum Chordata; class Actinopteri; order Salmoniformes; family Salmonidae; genus Oncorhynchus; species Oncorhynchus kisutch. The sequence goes on along the minus strand of NW_022265050.1, from coordinate 18,764 downwards.
TATAGTAGATGTGGTCAGGGTTATAGTAGATGTGGTCAGGGTTATAGTAGATGTGGTCAGGGTTATAGTAGATGTGGTCTATAGTAGATGTCGTCTATAGTAGATGGGGTCTATAGTAGATGTGTCTATAGTAGATGTGGTCAGGCTTATAGTAGATGTGTGGTCTATAGTAGATGTGGTCAGGGTTATAGTAGATGTGGTCTATAGTAGATGTGGTCAGGGTTATAGTAGATGTGGTCAGGGTTATAGTAGATGTGGTCTATAGTAGATGTGGTCAGGGTTATAGTAGATGGTGGTCTATAGTAGATGTGGTCAGGGTTATAGTAGATGTGGTCAGGGGTTATAGTAGATGTGGTCTATAGTAGATGTGGTCAGGGTGGTATAGTAGATGTGGTCTATAGTAGATGTGGTCTATAGTAGATGTGTCAGGGTTATAGTAGATGTGGTCAGGGTTATAGTAGAGTGCCAGGGTTATAGTAGATGTAGTTATAGTAGATGTGGTTAAGGGTTAAAGTAGTAGATGTGGTCAGGTAAAAGTAGATGTGGTCAGGGTTATAGTAGATGTGGTCTATAGTAGATGTCGTCTATAGAGATGTGGCTATAGTAGATGTGGTCAGGCTTATAGTAGAGGTGGTATATAGTAGATGTGGTAAGGGTCTATAGTAGATGTGGCAAGGGTTATAGTAGATGTGGTCAGGGTTATAGTAGATGTGGTCAGGGTTATAGTAGATGTGGTCTATAGTAGATGTGGTCTATAGTAGATGGGGTCTATCGTAGATGTGGTCTATAGTAGATGTGGTCAGGCTTATAGTAGATGTGGTCTATAGTAGAGTGTGGTCAGGGTTATAGTAGATGTGGTCAGGGTTATAGTAGATGTGGTTATAGTAGATGTAGTCAGGGTTATAGTAGATGTGGTCAGGGTTATAGTAGATGTGGTCTATAGTAGATGTGGTCTAGTAGATGTAGTCAGGGTTATAGTAGATGTGGTCAGGCTTATAGTAGATGTGGTCAGGGTTTAGTAGATGTAGTCTATAGTAGATGTGGTAAGGGTTAGGGTAAAGTAGATGTGGTCAGGGTTAAAAGTAGATGTGGTCAGGGTTATAGGAGATGTGGTCAGGGTTATAGTAGATGGGTCTATAGTAGATGTCGTCTATAGTAGATGGGGTCTATAGTAGATGTGGTCAGGGCTTATAGTAGATGTGGTCTTATAGTAGATGTGGTCAGGGTTATAGTAGATGTGGTCTATAGTAGATGTCGTCTATAGTAGAGGGTTCTATAGTAGATGTGGTCAGGCTATAGTAGATGTGGTCAGGGTTATAGTAGATGTGGTCAGGGTTATAGTAGATGTGGTCTATAGTAGATGTCGTCTATAGTAGATGGGGTCTATCGTAGATGTGGTCTATAGTAGATGTGGTCAGGTTATAGTAGATGTGGTCTATAGTAGATGTGGTCTATAGTAGATGTGGTCAGGGTTATAGTAGAATGGTCTATAGTAGATGTGGTCAGGGTATAGTAGATGTGGTAGGGTTATAGTAGATGTGGTCAGGGTTATAGTAGATGTGGTCTATAGTAGATGTCGTGTTATAGTAGATGGGGTCTATAGTAGATGTGGTCAGGGTTATAGTAGATGTGGTCTATAGTAGATGTAGTCAGGGTTATAGTAGATGTGTCAGGGTTTTAGTAGATGTGGTCAGGGTATAGTATATGTGGTCTATAGTAGAGGTCGTCTATAGTAGATGGGGTCTATCGTAGATGTGGTCAGGCTTATAGTAGATGTGGTCAGGGTATAGTAGATGTAGTCTATAGTAGATGTGGAGGGTAAAGTAGATGTGGTCAGGGTTAAAGTAGATGTGGTCAGTGTTAAAGTAGATGTGGTCAGGGTTATAGTAGATGTGGGTCTATAGTAGATGTCGTCTATAGTAGATGTGGGTCTATAGTAGATGTGGCAGGGTTATAGTAGATGTGTCTATAGTAGATGTGGTAAGGGTTATAGTAGATGTGGCCAGGGTTATAGTAGATGTGGTCAGGGTTATAGTAGATTGGTCAGGGTTATAGTAGATGTGGTCTATAGTAGATGCGGTCTATAGTAGATGGGGTCTATCGTAGATGTGGTCTATAGTAGATGTGGTCAGGTTATAGTAGATGTGGTCTATAGTAGATGTGGTCAGGGTTTTAGTAGATATGGTGTCTATAGTAGATGTGGTCAGGGATATAGTAGATGTGGTCAGGTTATAGTAGATGTGTCTATAGTAGATTGGTCAGGGTTATAGTAGATGTGGTCTATAGTAGATGTGGTCTATAGTAGATGTGGTCAGGGTTATAGTAGATGTGGTCAGGGTATAGTAGATGTGGTCAGGGTTATAGTAGATGTAGTCTATAGTAGATGTGGTCAGGGTTAAAGTAGATGTGGTCAGGGTAAAAAGTAGATGTGGTCAGGGTTATAGTAGATGTGGTCTAGTAGATGGTCTATAGTAGATGTGGGTCTATAGTAGATGGTCAGGTTATAGTAGATGTGGTCTTATAGTAGATGTGGTCAGGGTTATAGTAGATGTGGTCAAGTTATAGTAGATGTGGTCAGGGTTATAGTAGATGTGGTCAGGGTTATAGTAGATGTGGTCTATAGTAGATGTGGTCTATAGTAGATGGGGTCTATGTAGATGGGGTCTATAGTAGATGTGGTCAGGCTTATAGTAGATGTGTCTATAGTAGATGTGGTCAGGGTTATATAGATGTGGTCTATAGTAGATGTGGTCAGGGTTATAGTAGATGTGGTCAGGGTTATAGTAGATGTGGTCTATAGTAGATGTGGTCAGGGTTATAGTAGATTGGTGTCAGGTTATAGTAGATGTGGTCAGGGTTATAGTAGATGTGGCCAGGGTTATAGTAGATGTAGTCTATAGTAGATGTGGTCTAGGGTATAGTAGATGTGGTCAGGTTATAGTAGATGTGGTCAGGGTTATAGTAGATGTGGTCTAAGTAGATGTCGTAGATAGTAGTGGGGTCTATAGTAGATGTGGTCAGGTTATAGTAGATGTGGTCAGGGTTATAGTAGATGTGGTCAGGGTTATAGTAGATGTGGTCTATAGTAGATGTGGTCAGGGTTATAGTAGATGTGGTCTATAGTAGATGTAGTCAGGGTTATAGTAGATGTGATCAGGGTCTATAGTAGATGTGGTCAGGGTTATAGTAGATGTGGTCTATAGTAGATGGGGTTATAGTAGAGGGGGTCTATAGTAGATGTGGTCAGGTTATAGTAGATGTGGTCAGGGTTATAGTAGATGTGTTATAGTAGATGTGGTAAGGGTTTAAAGTAGATGTGGTCAGGGTTTATAGTAGATGTGGTCAGGTTATAGTAGATGTGGTCAGGGTTATAGTAGATGTGGTCTATAGTAGATGTGGTCTATAGTAGATGGGTCGGATAGTAGATGTGGTCTATAGTAGATGTGGTCAGGGTTATAGTAGATGGGGTCTATAGTAGATGTGGTCAGGGTTATAGTAGATGTGGTCAGGGTGATAGTAGATGTGGTCAGGGTTATAGTAGATGTGGTCAGGGTTATAGTAGATGTGGTCTATAGTAGATGTGTCTATAGTAGATGTGGTCTATAGTAGATGTGGTCTATAGTAGATGTGGTCCAGAGGTTATAGTAGATGTGGTCTATAGTAGATGTGGTCAGGGTTATAGTAGATGTGGTCTATTAGTTAGATGTGGTCAGGGAATAGTAGATGTGGTCAGGGTTATAGTAGATGTGGTCTATAGTAGATGTGTCTATAGTAGATGTGGTTATAGTAGATGTGGTCAGGCTTATAGTAGATGTGGTCTATAGTAGATGTGGTAAGGGTTATAGTAGATGTGGTCAGGGTTATAGTAGATGTGGTCAGGGTTATAGTAGATGTGGTCAGGGTTATAGTAGATGTGGTCTATAGTAGATGTGGTTATAGTAGATGGGGTCTATGTAGATGTGTCTATAGTAGATGTGGTCAGGGTTATAGTAGATGTGGTCTATAGTAGATGTGGTCAGGGTTATAGTAGATGTGGTCTATAGTAGATGTGGTCAGGGATATAGTAGATGTGGTAGGGTTATAGTAGATGTGGTCTATAGTAGATGTGTCAGGGTTTATAGTAGATGGGGTAGGGTTATAGTAGATGTGGTCAGGGTTATAGTAGATGTGGTCAGGGTTATAGTAGATGGTCTATAGTAGATGTGGTGTTATAGTAGATGGGGTTCTATCGTAGATGTGGTCTATAGTAGATGTGGTCAGGCTTATAGTAGATGTGGTCTATAGTAGATGTGGTCAGGGTTATAGTAGATATGGTCTATAGTAGATGTGGTCAGGGTATAGTAGATGTGGTCAGGGTTATAGTAGATTGGTCTATAGTAGATGTGGTCAGGGTTATAGTAGATGTGGTCGGTTATAGTAGATGTGGTCAGGGTTATAGTAGATGTGGTCAGGGTATAGTAGATGTGGTCTATAGTAGATGTGGTCAGGGTTATAGTAGATGTGTCAGGGTTATAGTAGATGTGGTCAGGTTATAGTAGATGTGGTCTATAGTAGAGGTCGTCTATAGTAGATGGGGTCTATCGTAGATGTGGTCAGGGTTATAGTAGATGTGGTCAGGGTTATAGTAGATGTGGTCAGGGTTATAGTAGATGTGGTCTATAGTAGATGTGGTCAGGGTTATAGTAGATGTGGTCTATAGTAGATGTAGTCAGGGTATAGTAGATGTGGTCAGGGTTATAGTAGATGTGGTCAGGGTTATAGTATATGTGGTCTATAGTAGATGTCGTCTATAGTAGATGGGGTCTATCGTAGAGGTGGTCAGGCTTATAGTAGATGTGGTCAGGGTTATAGTAGATGTAGTCTATAGTAGATGTGGTAAGGGTTATAGTAGATGTGGTCAGGGGGTTTAAAGTAGATGTGGTCAGTGTTAAAGTAGATGTGGTCAGGGTTATAGTAGATGTGGTATATAGTAGATGTGGTTATAGTAGATGTCGTCTATAGTAGATGTGGTCTATAGTAGATGTGGTCAGGCTTATAGTAGATGTGGTCTATAGTAGATGTGGTAAGGGTTATAGTAGATGTGGCCAGGGTTATAGTAGATGTGGTCAGGGTTATAGTAGATGTGGTCAGGGTTATAGTAGATGTGGTCTATAGTAGATGTCGTCTATAGTAGATGGGGTCTATCGTAGATGTGGTCTATAGTAGATGTGGTCAGGCTTATAGTAGATGTGGTCTATAGTAGATGTGGTCAGGGTTAGTAGATATGGTCTATAGTAGATGTGGTCAGGGATATAGTAGATGTGGTCAGGGTTAATAGATGTGGTCTATAGTAGATGTCGTCTATAGTAGATGTGGTCTATAGTAGATATGGTCAGGCTTATAGTAGATGTGGTCTATAGTAGATGTGGTAGGGTATAGTAGATGTGGCAAAGGTTATAGTAGATGTGGTCAGGGTTATAGTAGATGTGGTCAGGGTTATAGTAGATGGGTCTATAGTAGATGTGGTGTATAGTAGATGGGGTCTATCGTAGATGTGGTTATAGTAGATGTGGTCAGGCTTATAGTAGATGTGGTCTATAGTAGATGTGGTCAGGGTTATAGTAGATGTGGTCTATAGTAGATGTGTATAAGAGACAGGGTTATAGTAGATGTGGTCAGGGTTATAGTAGATGTGGTCTATAGTAGATGTAGTCAGGGTTATAGTAGATGTGGTCGGGCTTATAGTAGATGTGGTCAGGGGTTAGTAGATGTGGTCAGGGGTATAGTAGATGTGGTCTAGTAGAGGTGGTCTTAGTAGATGGGGTCTATCGGAGATGGTCTATAGTAGATGTGGTCAGGCTTATAGTAGATGTGGTTATAGTAGATGTGGTCAGGGTTATAGTAGATAGGTTCTATAGTAGATGTGGTCAGGGATATAGTAGATGTGGTCAGGGTTAAGTAGATGTGGTCTATAGTAGATGTAGTCAGGGTTATAGTAGATGTGGTCAGGCTTATAGTAGATGTGGTCAGGGTATATAGTAGATGTGGTCAGGGTTTATAGTAGATGTAGTCTATAGTAGATGTGGTCAGGGTTAAAGTAGATGTGGTCAGGGTTATAGTAGATGTGGTCAGGGTTATAGTAGATGTGGTCTATAGTAGATGTCGTCTATAGTAGATGGGGTCTATCGTAGATGTGGTCAGGCTTATAGTAGATGGGTCTATAGTAGATGTGGTGGGGTTAGTAGATGTGTTCAGGGTTATAGTAGATGTGGTCAGGGTTTATAGTATGATGTGGTCTATAGTAGATGTGGTCAGGTTATAGTAGATGTGGTCTATAGTAGATGTAGTCAGGGTTATAGTAGATGGGTCAGGGTTATAGTAGATGTGGTCAGGGGTATAGTAGATGTGGTCTATAGTAGATGGGTCTATAGTAGATGGGGTCTATAGTAGATGTGTCAGGTTATAGTAGATGTGGTCAGGGTTATAGTAGATGTGGTCTATAGTAGATGTAGTCAGGGTTATAGCTGTCTCTTATACACATCTAGATGTGTATAAGAGACAGGGGTTATAGTAGATGTGGTCAGGGTTATAGTAGATGTGGTCTATAGTAGATGTGTCTATAGTAGAGGGGTCTTCGTAGATGTGGTCAGGGTTATAGTAGATGTGGTCAGGGTTATAGTAGATGTAGTCTATAGTAGATGTGGTAAGGTAAAGTAGATGTGGTCAGGGTTAAGTAGATGTGGTCAGGTGTTAAGTAGATGTGGTCAGGGTTATAGTAGATGTGGTCTATAGTAGATGTGGTCTATAGTAGATGTCGTCTATAGTAGATGTGGTCTATAGTAGATGTGGTCAGGCTTATAGTAGATGTGGTCTATAGTAGATGTGGTAGGGTTATAGTAGATGTGGCCAGGGTTATAGTAGATGTGGTCAGGGTTATAGTAGATGTGGTCAGGGTTATAGTAGATGTGGTCTATAGTAGATGTCGTCTATAGTAGATGTGGGTCTATCGTAGATGTGGTCTATAGTAGATGTGGTCAGGCTTATAGTAGATGTGGTCTATAGTAGATGTGGTCAGGGTTATAGTAGATATGGTCTATAGTAGATGTGGTCAGGGATATAGTAGATGTGGTCAGGGTTATAGTAGATGTGGTCTATAGTAGATGTGGTCAGGGTTATAGTAGATGTGGTCTATAGTAGATGTGGGTCTATAGTAGATGTAGTCAGGGTTATAGTAGATGTGGTCAGGCTTATAGTAGATGTGGTCAGGGTTATAGTAGATGTGGCCAGGGTTATAGTAGATGTAGTCTATAGTAGATGTGGTAGGGTTAAAGTAGATGTGGTCAGGGTAAAAGTAGATGTGGTCAGGGTTATAGTAGATGTGGTCTATAGTAGATGTCGTCTATAGTAGATGTGGTCTATAGTAGATGTGGTCAGGCTTATAGTAGATGTGGTCTATAGTAGATGTGGTCAGGGTTATAGTAGATGTGGCCAGGGTTATAGTAGATGTGGTCAGGGTTATAGTAGATGTGGTCAGGGTTATAGTAGATGTGGTCTATAGTAGATGTGGTCTATAGTAGATGGGGTCTATCGTAGATGTGGTCTATAGTAGATGTGGTCAGGCTTATAGTAGATGTGGTCTATAGTAGATGTGGTCAGGGTTATAGTAGATATGGTCTATAGTAGATGTGGTCAGGGATATAGTAGATGTGGTCAGGGTTATAGTAGATGTGGTCTATAGTAGATGTGGTCAGGGTTATAGTAGATGTGGTCTATAGTAGATGTGGTCTATAGTAGATGTAGTCAGGGTTATAGTAGATGTGGTCAGGGTATAGTAGATGTGGTCAGGGTTATAGTAGATGTGGTCAGGGTTATAGTAGATGTAGTCTATAGTAGATGTGGTCAGGGTTAAAGTAGATGTGGTCAGGGTAAAGTAGATGTGGTCAGGGTTATAGTAGATGTGGTCTATAGTAGATGTCGTCTATAGTAGATGTGGTCTATAGTAGATGTGGTCAGGCTTATAGTAGATGTGGTCTATAGTAGATGTGGTAAGGGTTATAGTAGATGTGGTCCAGGTTATAGTAGATGTGGTCAGGGTTATAGTAGATGTGGTCAGGTTATAGTAGATGTGGTCTATAGTAGATGTGGTCTATAGTAGATGGGTCTATCGTAGATGTGGTCTATAGTAGATGTGGTCAGGCTTATAGTAGATGTGGTCTATAGTAGATGTGGTCAGGGTTATAGTAGATATGGTCTATAGTAGATGTGGTCAGGATATAGTAGATGTGGTCAGGGTTATAGTAGATGTGGTCTATAGTAGATGTGTCAGGTTATAGTAGATGTGGTCGGCTTATAGTAGATGTGGTCAGGGTTATAGTAGATGTGGTCAGGGTTATAGTAGATGTGGTCTATAGTAGATGTGGTCTATAGTAGATGGGGTCTATAGTAGATGTGGTCTATAGTAGATGTGGTCAGGCTTATAGTAGATGTGGTCTATAGTAGATGTGGTCAGGGTTATAGTAGATGTGTCTATAGTAGATGTGGTCAGGGATATAGTAGATGTGGTCAGGGTTATAGTAGATGTGGTCTATAGTAGATGTGTCAGGGTTATAGTAGATGTGGTCAGGCGTTATAGTAGATGTGGTCAGGGTATAGTAGATGTGGTCAGGGTTATAGTAGATGTGGTCTATAGTAGATGTGGTCAGGGTTATAGTAGATGTGGTCAGGGTTATAGTAGATGTGGTCAGGGTTATAGTAGATGTGGTCTATAGTAGATGTGGTCTATAGTAGATGTAGTCAGGGTTATAGTAGATGTGGTCAGGCTTATAGTAGATGTGGTCAGGGTTATAGTAGATGTGGCAGGGTTATAGTAGATGTAGTCTATAGTAGATGTGGTCAGGGTTAAAGTAGATGTGGTCAGGGTTAAAGTAGATGTGGTCAGGGTTATAGTAGATGTGGTCTATAGTAGATGTCGTCTATAGTAGATGTGGTCTATAGTAGATATGGTCAGGCTTATAGTAGATGTGGTCTATAGTAGATGTGGTAAGGGTTATAGTAGATGTGGCCAATTTTATAGTAGATGTGGTCAGGGTTATAGTAGATGTGGTCAGGGTTATAGTAGATGTGGTCTATAGTAGATGTGGTGTATAGTAGATGGGGTCTATCGTAGATGTGGTCTATAGTAGATGTGGTCAGGCTTATAGTAGATGTGGTCTATAGTAGATGTGGTCAGGGTTATAGTAGATATGGTCTATAGTAGATGTGGTCAGGGATATAGTAGATGTGGTCAGGGTTATAGTAGATGTGGTCTATAGTAGATGTGGTCAGGGTTATAGTAGATGTGGTCGGGCTTATAGTAGATGTGGTCAGGGTTATAGTAGATGTGGCCAGGGTTATAGTAGATGTGGTCTATAGTAGATGTGGTGTATAGTAGATGGGGTCTATCGTAGATGTGGTCTATAGTAGATGTGGTCAGGCTTATAGTAGATGTGGTCTATAGTAGATGTGGTCAGGGTTATAGTAGATATGGTCTATAGTAGATGTGGTCAGGGATATAGTAGATGTGGTCAGGGTTATAGTAGATGTGGTCTATAGTAGATGTAGTCAGGGTTATAGTAGATGTGGTCAGGGTTATAGTAGATGTGGTCAGGGTTATAGTAGATGTGGCCAGGGTTATAGTAGATGTAGTCTATAGTAGATGTGGTCAGGGTTAAAGTAGATGTGGTCAGGGTTATAGTAGATGTGGTCAGGGTTATAGTAGATGTGGTCTATAGTAGATGTCGTCTATAGTAGATGGGGTCTATCGTAGATGTGGTCAGGCTTATAGTAGATGTGGTCTATAGTAGATGTGGTCAGGGTTATAGTAGATGTGTTCAGGGTTATAGTAGATGTGGTCAGGGTTATAGTAGATGTGGTCTATAGTAGATGTGGTCAGGGTTATAGTAGATGTGGTCTATAGTAGATGTAGTCAGGGTTATAGTAGATGTGTTCAGGGTTATAGTAGATGTGGTCAGGGTTATAGTATATGTGGTCTATAGTAGATGTCGTCTATAGTAGATGGGGTCTATCGTAGATGTGGTCAGGCTTATAGTAGATGTGGTCAGGGTTATAGTAGATGTAGTCTATAGTAGATGTGGTAAGGGTTAAAGTAGATGTGGTCAGGGTTAAAGTAGATGTGGTCAGTGTTAAAGTAGATGTGGTCAGGGTTATAGTAGATGTGGTCTATAGTAGATGTGGTCTATAGTAGATGGGGTCTATCGTAGATGTGGTCTATAGTAGATGTGGTCAGGGTTATAGTAGATATGGTCTATAGTAGATGTGGTAAGGGTTATAGTAGATGTGGTCTATAGTAGATGTGGTCTATAGTAGATGTGGTCAGGCTTATAGTAGATGTGGTCTATAGTAGATGTGGTAAGGGTTATAGTAGATGTGGCCAGGGTTATAGTAGATGTGGTCAGGGTTATAGTAGATGTGGTCAGGGTTATAGTAGATGTGGTCTATAGTAGATGTGGTCTATAGTAGATGGGGTCTATCGTAGATGTGGTCTATAGTAGATGTGGTCAGGGTTATAGTAGATATGGTCTATAGTAGATGTGGTCAGGGATATAGTAGATGTGGTCAGGGTTATAGTAGATGTGGTCTATAGTAGATGTGGTCAGGGTTATAGTAGATGTGGTCTATAGTAGATGTGGTCTATAGTAGATGTAGTCAGGGTTATAGTAGATGTGGTCAGGCTTATAGTAGATGTGGTCAGGGTTATAGTAGATGTGGCCAGGGTTATAGTAGATGTAGTCTATAGTAGATGTGGTAAGGGTTAAAGTAGATGTGGTCAGGGTTAAAGTAGATGTGGTCAGGGTTATAGTAGATGTGGTCAGGGTTATAGTAGATGTGGTCAGGGTTATAGTAGATGTGATCTATAGTAGATGTCGTCTATAGTAGATGTCGTCTATAGTAGATGGGGTCTATAGTAGATGTGGTCAGGCTTATAGTAGATGTGGTCAGGGTTATAGTAGATGTGGTCTGGGTTATAGTATATGTGGTCTATAATAGATGTCGTCTATAGTAGATGGGGTCTATCGTAGATGTGGTCAGGCTTATAGTAGATGTGGTCAGGGTTATAGTAGATGTGGTCAGGGTTATAGTAGATGTGGTCTATAGTAGATGTCGTCTATAGTAGATGGGGTCTATCGTAGATGTGGTCTATAGTAGATGTGGTCAGGCTTATAGTAGATGTGGTCTATAGTAGATGTGGTCTATAGTAGATGTGGTCAGGGTTATAGTAGATATGGTCTATAGGTGATGTGGTCAGGGATATAGTAGATGTGGTCAGGGTTATAGTAGATGTGGTCTATAGTAGATGTGGTCTATAGTAGATGTGGTCAGGGTTATAGTAGATGTGGTCTATAGTAGATGTCGTCTATAGTAGATGGGGTCTATCGTAGATGTGGTCAGGCTTATAGTAGATGTGGTCTATAGTAGATGTAGTCAGGGTTATAGTAGATGTGTTCAGGGTTATAGTAGATGTGGTCAGGTTATAGTATATGTGGTCTATAGTAGATGGGGTCTATCGTAGATGTGGTCAGGCTTATAGTAGATGTGGTCAGGGTTATAGTAGATGTAGTCTATAGTAGATGTGGTCAGGGTTAAAGTAGATGTGGTCAGGGTTAAAGTAGATGTGGTCAGTGTTAAAGTAGATGTGGTCAGGGTTATAGTAGATGTGGTCTATAGTAGATGTCGTCTATAGTAGATGTGGTCTATAGTAGATGTGGTCAGGCTTATAGTAGATGTGGTCTATAGTAGATGTGGTAAGGGTTATAGTAGATGTGGCCAGGGTTATAGTAGATGTGGTCAGGGTTATAGTAGATTGGTCAGGGTTATAGTAGATGTGGTCTATAGTAGATGTCGTCTATAGTAGATGGGGTCTATCGTAGATGTGGTCTATAGTAGATGTGGTCAGGCTTATAGTAGATGTGGTCTATAGTAGATGTGGTCAGGGTTATAGTAGATATGGTCTATAGTAGATGTGGTCAGGGATATAGTAGATGTGGTCAGGGTTATAGTAGATGTGGTCTATAGTAGATGTGGTCAGGGTTATAGTAGATGTGGTCTATAGTAGATGTGGTCTATAGTAGATGTAGTCAGGGTTATAGTAGATGTGGTCAGGGTTATAGTAGATGTGGCCAGGGTTATAGTAGATGTAGTCTATAGTAGATGTGGTAAGGGTTAAAGTAGATGTGGTCAGGGTAAAAAGTAGATGTGGTCAGGGTTATAATAGATGTGGTCTATAGTAGATGTCGTCTATAGTAGATGTGGTCTATAGTAGATATGGTCAGGCTTATAGTAGATGTGGTCTATAGTAGATGTGGTAAGGGTTATAGTAGATGTGGCCAAGGTTATAGTAGATGTGGTCAGGGTTATAGTAGATGTGGTCAGGGTTATAGTAGATGTGGTCTATAGTAGATGTGGTGTATAGTAGATGGGGTCTATCGTAGATGTGGTCTATAGTAGATGTGGTCAGGCTTATAGTAGATGTGGTCTATAGTAGATGTGGTCAGGGTTATAGTAGATGTGGTCAGGGTTATAGTAGATGTGGTCTATAGTAGATGTAGTCAGGGTTATAGTAGATGTGGTCAGGCTTATAGTAGATGTGGTCTATAGTAGATGTGGTCTATAGTAGATGTAGTCAGGGTTATAGTAGATGTGGTCAGGCTTATAGTAGATGTGGTCAGGGTTATAGTAGATGTAGTCTATAGTAGATGTGGTAAGGGTTAAAGTAGATGTGGTCAGGGTTAAAGTAGATGTGGTCAGGGTTATAGTAGATGTGGTCAGGGTTATAGTAGATGTGGTCAGGGTTATAGTAGATGTGGTCTATAGTAGATGTCGTCTATAGTAGATGGGGTCTATCGTAGATGTGGTCAGGCTTATAGTAGATGTGGTCTATAGTAGATGTGGTCAGGGTTATAGTAGATGTGGTCTGGGTTATAGTATATGTGGTCTATAATAGATGTCGTCTATAGTAGATGGGGTCTATCGTAGATGTGGTCAGGCTTATAGTAGATGTGGTCAGGGTTATAGTAGATGTGGTCAGGGTTATAGTAGATGTGGTCTATAGTAGATGTCGTCTATAGTAGATGGGGTCTATCGTAGATGTGGTCTATAGTAGATGTGGTCAGGCTTATAGTAGATGTGGTCTATAGTAGATGTGGTCTATAGTAGATGTGGTCAGGGTTATAGTAGATATGGTCTATAGGTGATGTGGTCAGGGATATAGTAGATGTGGTCAGGGTTATAGTAGATGTGGTCTATAGTAGATGTGGTCTATAGTAGATGTGGTCAGGGTTATAGTAGATGTGGTCTATAGTAGATGTCGTCTATAGTAGATGGGGTCTATCGTAGATGTGGTCAGGCTTATAGTAGATGTGGTCTATAGTAGATGTAGTCAGGGTTATAGTAGATGTGTTCAGGGTTATAGTAGATGTGGTCAGGGTTATAGTATATGTGGTCTATAGTAGATGTCGTCTATAGTAGATGGGGTCTATCGTAGATGTGGTCAGGCTTATAGTAGATGTGGTCAGGGTTATAGTAGATGTAGTCTATAGTAGATGTGGTAAGGGTTAAAGTAGATGTGGTCAGGGTTAAAGTAGATGTGGTCAGTGTTAAAGTAGATGTGGTCAGGGTTATAGTAGATGTGGTCTATAGTAGATGTCGTCTATAGTAGATGTGGTCTATAGTAGATGTGGCCAGGCTTATAGTAGATGTGGTCTAAATTAGATGTGGTAAGGGTTATAGTAGATGTGGCCAGGGTTATAGTAGATGTGGTCAGGGTTATAGTAGATTTGGTCAGGGTTATAGTAGATGTGGTCTATAGTAGATGTCGTCTATAGTAGATGGGGTCTATCGTAGATGTGGTCTATAGTAGATGTGGTCAGGCTTATAGTAGATGTGGTCTATAGTAGATGTGGTCAGGGTTATAGTAGATATGGTCTATGGTAGATGTGGTCAGGGATATAGTAGATGTGGTCAGGGTTATAGTAGATGTGGTCTATAGTAGATGTAGTCAGGGTTATAGTAGATGTGGTCTATAGTAGATGTGGTTATAGTAGATGTGGTCAGGGTTATAGTAGATGTGGTCAGGGTTATAGTAGATGTGTATAAGAGACAGTAGTAGATGTGGTCAGGGTTATAGTAGATGTGGTCAGGGTTATAGTAGATGTGGTCAGGGTTATAGTAGATGTGGTCTATAGTAGATGTGGTCTATAGTAGATGTCGTCTATAGTAGATAGTGGTCTATAGTAGATGTGGTCAGGCTTATAGTAGATGTGGTCTATAGTAGATGTGGTCAGGGTTATAGTAGATGTGGTCAGGGTTATAGTAGATGTGGTCAGGGTTATAGTAGATGTGGTCAGGGTTATAGTAGATGTGGTCTATAGTAGATGTGTCAGGGTTATAGTAGATGTGGTCAGGTTATAGTAGATGTGGTCAGGGTTATAGTAGATGTGGTCTATAGTAGATGTCGTCTATAGTAGATGGGGTCTATAGTAGATGTGGTCAGGGTTATAGTAGATGTGGTCAGGGTTATAGTAGATGTGGTCTATAGTAGATGTAGTCAGGGTTATAGTAGATGTGGTCAGGGTTATAGTAGATGTGGTCAGGGTTATAGTATATGTGGTCTATAGTAGATGTCGTCTATAGTAGATGGGGTCTATCGTAGATGTGGTCAGGCTTATAGTAGATGTGGTCAGGGTTATAGTAGATGTGGTCTATAGTAGATGTGGTCAGGGTTATAGTAGATGTGGTCAGGGTTATAGTAGATGTGGTCAGTGTTAAAGTAGATGTGGTCAGGGTTATAGTAGATGTGGTCTATAGTAGATGTGGTCTATAGTAGATGGGTCTATAGTAGATGTGGTCTATAGTAGATGTGGTCAGGCTTATAGTAGATGTGGTCTATAGTAGATGTGGTAAGGGTTATAGTAGATGTGGTCAGGGTTATAGTAGATGTGGTCAGGGTTATAGTAGATTTGGTCAGGGTTATAGTAGATGTGGTCTATAGTAGATGTCGTCTATAGTAGATGGGGTCTATCGTAGATGTGGTCTATAGTAGATGTGGTCAGGCTTATAGTAGATGTGGTCTATAGTAGATGTGGTCAGGGTTATAGTAGATGTGGTCTATAGTAGATGTGGTCAGGGATATAGTAGATGTGGTCAGGGTTATAGTAGATGTGGTCTATAGTAGATGTGGTCAGGGTTATAGTAGATGTGGTCTATAGTAGATGTGGTCTATAGTAGATGTAGTCAGGGTTATAGTAGATGTGGTCAGGGCTTATAGTAGATGTGGTCAGGGTTATAGTAGATGTGGCCAGGGTTATAGTAGATGTAGTCTATAGTAGATGTGGTAAGGGTTAAAGTAGATGTGGTCAGGGTAAAAGTAGATGTGGTCAGGGTTATAGTAGATGTGGTCTATAGTAGATGTCGTCTATAGTAGATGTGGTCTATAGTAGATATGGTCAGGCTTATAGTAGATGTGGTCTATAGTAGATGTGGTAGGGTTATAGTAGATGTGGCCAAGGTTATAGTAGATGTGGTCAGGGTTATAGTAGATGTGGTCAGGGTTATAGTAGATGTGGTCTATAGTAGATGTGGTGTATAGTAGATGGGGTCTATCGTAGATGTGGTCTATAGTAGATGTGGTCAGGCTTATAGTAGATGTGGTCTATAGTAGATGTGGTCAGGGTTATAGTAGATATGGTCTATAGTAGATGTGGTCAGGATATAGTAGATGTGGTCAGGGTTATAGTAGATGTGGTCTATAGTAGATGTGGTCAGGGTTATAGTAGATGTGGTCGGGTTATAGTAGATGTGGTCAGGGTTATAGTAGATGTGGCCAGGGTTATAGTAGATGTGGTCTATAGTAGATGTGGTTATAGTAGATGGGGTCTATAGTAGATGTGGTCTATAGTAGATGTGGTCAGGCTTATAGTAGATGTGGTCTATAGTAGATGTGGTCAGGGTTATAGTAGATGTGGTCTATAGTAGATGTGGTCAGGGATATAGTAGATGTGGTCAGGGTTATAGTAGATGTGGTCTATAGTAGATGTAGTCAGGGTTATAGTAGATGTGGTCAGGCTTATAGTAGATGTGGTCAGGGTTATAGTAGATGTGGCCAGGGTTATAGTAGATGTAGTCTATAGTAGATGTGGTCAGGGTTAAGTAGATGTGGTCAGGGTTATAGTAGATGTGGTCAGGGTTATAGTAGATGTGGTCTATAGTAGATGTCGTCTATAGTAGATGGGTCTATAGTAGATGTGGTCAGGCTTATAGTAGATGTGGTCTATAGTAGATGTGGTCAGGGTTATAGTAGATGTGTTCAGGGTTATAGTAGATGTGGTCAGGGTTATAGTAGATGTGGTCTATAGTAGATGTGGTCAGGGTTATAGTAGATGTGGTCTATAGTAGATGTGGTCAGGGTTATAGTAGATGTGTATAAGAGACAGGGTTATAGTAGATGTGGTCAGGGTTATAGTAGATGTGGTCTATAGTAGATGTCGTCTATAGTAGATGGGGTCTATCGTAGATGTGGTCAGGCTTATAGTAGATGTGGTCAGGGTTATAGTAGATGTGGTCTATAGTAGATGTGGTAGGGTTATAGTAGATGTGGTCAGGGTTATAGTAGATGTGGTCAGTGTTAAAGTAGATGTGGTCAGGGTTATAGTAGATGTGGTCTATAGTAGATGTGGTCTATAGTAGATGGGGTCTATCGTAGATGTGGTCTATAGTAGATGTGGTCAGGGTTATAGTAGATGTGGTCTATAGTAGATGTGGTAAGGGTTATAGTAGATGTGGTCTATAGTAGATGTGGTCTATAGTAGATGTGGTCAGGCTTATAGTAGATGTGGTCTATAGTAGATGTGGTAAGGGTTATAGTAGATGTGGCCAGGGTTATAGTAGATGTGGTCAGGGTTATAGTAGATGTGGTCAGGGTTATAGTAGATGTGGTCTATAGTAGATGTCGTCTATAGTAGATGGGGTCTATCGTAGATGTGGTCTATAGTAGATGTGGTCAGGGTTATAGTAGATGTGGTCTATAGTAGATGTGGTCAGGGTTATAGTAGATGTGGTCAGGGTTATAGTAGATGTGGTCTATAGTAGATGTGGTCAGGGTTATAGTAGATGTGGTCTATAGTAGATGTGGTCTATAGTAGATGTAGTCAGGGTTATAGTAGATGTGGTCAGGCTTATAGTAGATGTGGTCAGGGTATAGTAGATGTGGCCAGGGTTATAGTAGATGTAGTCTATAGTAGATGTGGTAAGGGTTAAAGTAGATGTGGTCAGGGTTAAAGTAGATGTGGTCAGGGTTATAGTAGATGTGGTCAGGGTTATAGTAGATGTGGTCAGGGTTATAGTAGATGTGGTCTATAGTAGATGTCGTCTATAGTAGATTCGTCTATAGTAGATGGGGTCTATAGTAGATGTGGTCAGGCTTATAGTAGATGTGGTCAGGGTTATAGTAGATGTGGTCTGGGTTATAGTAGATGTGGTCTATAATAGATGTCGTCTATAGTAGATGGGGTCTATCGTAGATGTGGTCAGGCTTATAGTAGATGTGGTCAGGGTTATAGTAGATGTGGTCAGGGTTATAGTAGATGTGGTCTATAGTAGATGTCGTCTATAGTAGATGGGGTCTATCGTAGATGTGGTCTATAGTAGATGTGGTCAGGCTTATAGTAGATGTGGTCTATAGTAGATGTGGTCTATAGTAGATGTGGTCAGGGTTATAGTAGATATGGTCTATAGGTGATGTGGTCAGGGATATAGTAGATGTGGTCAGGGTTATAGTAGATGTGGTCTATAGTAGATGTCGTCTATAGTAGATGGGGTCTATCGTAGATGTGGTCAGGCTTATAGTAGATGTGGTCTATAGTAGATGTAGTCAGGGTTATAGTAGATGTGTTCAGGGTTATAGTAGATGTGGTCAGGGTTATAGTATATGTGGTCTATAGTAGATGGGGTCTATCGTAGATGTGGTCAGGCTTATAGTAGATGTGGTCAGGGTTATAGTAGATGTAGTCTATAGTAGATGTGGTCAGGGTTAAAGTAGATGTGGTCAGGGTTAAAGTAGATGTGGTCAGTGTTAAAGTAGATGTGGTCAGGGTTATAGTAGATGTGGTCTATAGTAGATGTCGTCTATAGTAGATGTGGTCTATAGTAGATGTGGTCAGGCTTATAGTAGATGTGGTCTATAGTAGATGTGGTAAGGGTTATAGTAGATGTGGCCAGGGTTATAGTAGATGTGGTCAGGGTTATAGTAGATTTGGTCAGGGTTATAGTAGATGTGGTCTATAGTAGATGTCGTCTATAGTAGATGGGGTCTATCGTAGATGTGGTCTATAGTAGATGTGGTCAGGCTTATAGTAGATGTGGTCTATAGTAGATGTGGTCAGGGTTATAGTAGATATGGTCTATAGTAGATGTGGTCAGGGATATAGTAGATGTGGTCAGGGTTATAGTAGATGTGGTCTATAGTAGATGTGGTCAGGGTTATAGTAGATGTGGCCTATAGTAGATGTGGTCTATAGTAGATGTAGTCAGGGTTATAGTAGATGTGGTCAGGGTTATAGTAGATGTGGCCAGGGTTATAGTAGATGTAGTCTATAGTAGAGGTGGTAAGGGTTAAAGTAGATGTGGTCAGGGTAAAAGTAGATGTGGTCAGGGTTATAATAGATGTGGTCTATAGTAGATGTCGTCTATAGTAGATGGGTCTATAGTAGATATGGTCAGGCTTATAGTAGATC
>NW_022265049.1:0-19165 GCF_002021735.2 Oncorhynchus kisutch | reverse complement strand
TTTCTCCTCCAGTCATTTCTCCTTCTCACTCAGTCATTTCTCCTTCATGTATTTCTCTCAGTCATTCTCCTCCAGTCATTTCTCACTCAGTCATTTCTCCTCAGTCATTTCTCCTCCAGTCATTTCACTCCACATTTCTTCACTCAGTCATTTCTCCTCCAGTCATTTCTCCTCAGTCATTTCTCCTTCTCACTCAGTCTTCTCCACCAGTCATTTCTCCTTCTCACTCAGTCTTTCTCCTCCAGTCATTTCTCCTTCTGTCATTTCTCCTTCTCACTCAGTCATTTCTCCTTCTTCATTTTCTCCTCCAGTCATTTCTCCCCCAGTCATTTCTCCTCTCACTCAGTCATTTCTCCTCCAGTCATTTCTCCTTCTCACTCAGTCATTTCTCCTTCTGTCATTTCTCCTCCAGTCATTTCTCCTCCAGTCATTTCTCACTCAGTCATTTCTCTCCAGTCATTTCTCACTCAGTCATTTCTCCTCCAGTCATTTCTCTTCTCACTCAGTCATTTTCCTCAGTCATTTCTCCTCCAGTCATTTCTCCTCCAGTCATTTCTCCTCCTGTCATTTTTCCCCCAGTCATTTCTCCTCCAGTCATTTCTCCTCCAGTCATTTCTCCTTCTCACTCAGTCATTTCTCCTATTGTCTTTTCCTTCTCACTCAGTTTCCTTCTCTCTCCTCCACTCAGTCATTTCTCCTCCAGTCATTTCTCTCAGTCATTTCTCTTCTCCAGTCATTTCCCTTCTCTCAGTCTTTCTCCTCCAGTCATTTCTCCTTCTCACTCAGTCATTTCTCCTTCTGTCATTTCTCCTCCAGTCATTCTC
This sequence comes from Oncorhynchus kisutch, assembly GCF_002021735.2. Lineage (NCBI taxonomy): Eukaryota > Metazoa > Chordata > Actinopteri > Salmoniformes > Salmonidae > Oncorhynchus > Oncorhynchus kisutch. The sequence continues at coordinate 18,341 of NW_022265049.1, read as the reverse complement.
CTCCAGTCCATTTCTCACTCAGTCATTTCTCCTCCAGTCTTTCTCAGTCATTTCTCCTTCTCACTCAGTCATTTCTCCTCAGTCATTTCTCTTCTCATTTCAGTCATTCTCTCTCAGTCATTTCTCCTTCTCACTCAGTCATTTCTCCTTCTGTCATTTCTCCTCCAGTCATTTCTCCTCCAGTCATTTCTCCTCCAGTCATTTCTCCTTCTCACTCAGTCATTCTCTCCAGTCATTTCTCCTCCAGTCATTTCTCCTCCAGTCATTTCTCCTTCTCACTCAGTCATTCTCCTCCAGTCATTTCTCCTTCTCACTCAGTCATTTCTCCTCCAGTCATTTCTCCTTCTCACTCAGTCATTTCTCCTCCAGTCATTTCTCCTTCTCACTCAGTCATTTCTCCTCCAGTCATTTCTCCTCTCACTCAGTCATTTCTCCTCCAGTCATTCTCCTTCTCACTCAGTCATTTCTCCTCCAGTCATTTCTCTTCCAGTCTTTCTCCTTCAGTCATTTCTCCTTCTCACTCAGTCATTTCTCCTTCTGTCATTTCTCCTCCAGTCATTTCTCCCCCAGTCATCTCCTTCTCACTCAGTCATTTCTCCTCCAGTCATTTCTCCTTCTCACTCAGTCATTTCTCCTCTGTCATTTCTCCTCCAGTCATTTCTCCTCCAGTCATTTCTCCTCAGTCATTTCTCCTCCAGTCATTTCTCCTTCTCACTCAGTCATTTCTCCTCCAGTCATTTCTCCTTCTCACTCAGTCATTTCTCCTCCAGTCATTTCTCTCCAGTCATTTCTCCTCAGTCATTTCTCCTTCTCACTCAGTCATCTCCTCCAGTCATTTCTCCTTCTCATCAGTCATTTCTCCTTCTTGTCTTCTCCTCAGTCATTTCTCCTCCAGTCATTTCTCCTCCAGTCATTTCTCCTTCTCACTCTCATTTCTCCTCCAGTCATTTCTCCTCTCACTCAGTCATTTCTCCTCAGTCATTTCTCCTTCTCACTCAGTCATTTTCCTCATCTTCTCCTTCTCACTCAGTCATTTCTCCTCCAGTCATTTCTCCTCTCACTCAGTCATTTCTTCCCCCAGTCATTTCTCCTTCTCACTCAGTCATTTCTCCTCCAGTCATTTCTCCTTCTCACTCAGTCATTTCTCCTTCAGTCATTTCTCCTCCAGTCATTTCTCCTCCAGTCATTTCTCACTCAGTCATTTCTCCTCCAGTCATTTCTCTTCTCACTCAGTCATTTCTCCTCCAGTCATTTCTCCTCTCACTCAGTCATTTCTCCTCCAGTCATTTCTCCTTCTCACTCAGTCATTTCTCCTCCAGTCATTTCTCTCCAGTCATTTCTCCTCCAGTCATTTCTCCTTCTCACTCAGTCATTTCTCCTCAGTCATTTCTCCTTCTCAGTCAGATTTCTCCTCCAGTCATTTCCTCCAGTCATTTCTCCTCAGTCATTTCTCCTCCAGTCATTTCTCCTCCAGTCATTTCTCCTTCTCACTCAGTCATTTCTCCTCCAGTCATTTCTCCTTCTCACTCAGTCATTTCTCCTCCAGTCATTTCTCCTTCTCACTTCATTTCTCCTTCAGTCATTTCTCCTTCTCCTCAGTCATTTCTCCTTCAGTCATTTCTCCTCCAGTCATTTCTCCTCCAGTCATTTCTCCTTCTCACCAGTCATTTCTCCTCCAGTCATTTCTCCTTCTCACTCAGTCATTTCTCCTTCTCATTTCTCCTCCAGTCATTTCTCCTCAGTCATTTCTCACTCAGTCATTTCTCCTCCAGTCATTTCTCCTTCTCACTCAGTCATTTCTCCTCCAGTCATTTCTCCTTCTCACTCAGTCATTTCTCCTCCAGTCATTTCTCCTCAGTTTTTCTCCCTTCTCCACTCAGTCATTTCTCCTCAGTCATTTCTCCTCCAGTCATTTCTCCTCCAGTCATTTCTCCTCAGTCATTTCTCCTCCAGTCATTTCTCCTCCAGTCATTTCTCCCTCAGTCATTTCTCCTCCAGTCATTTCTCCTTCTCACTCAGTCATTTCTCCTCCAGTCATTTCTCCTTCTCACTCAGTCATTTCTCCTTCAGTTTTCTCCTTCTAACTCAGTCATTTCTCCTCCAGTCATTTCTCCTCCAGTCATTTCTCCTTCTCACTCAGTCATTTCTCCTCCAGTCATTTCTCCTCCAGTCATTTCTCCTTCTCACTCAGTCATTTCTCCTCCAGTCATTTCTCCTCCAGTCATTTCTCCTCCAGTCATTTCTCCTTCTCACTCAGTCATTTCTCCTCCAGTCATTTCTCCTTCTCACTCAGTCATTTCTCCTCCAGTCATTTCTCCTTCTCACTCAGTCATTTCTCCTCCAGTCATTTCTCCTCCAGTCATTTCTCCTTCTCACTCAGTCATTTCTCCTCCAGTCATTTCTCCTCCAGTCATTTCTCCTTCTCACTCAGTCATTTCTCCTCCAGTCATTTCTCCTCCAGTCATTTCTCCTCCAGTCATTTCTCCTCCAGTCATTTCTTCTCCTGTCATTTCTCCTCCAGTCATTTCTCCTCCAGTCATTTCTCCTCCAGTCATTTCTCCTTCTCACTCAGTCATTTCTCCTCCAGTCATTTCTCCTCCAGTCATTTCTCCTCAGTCATTTCTTCTCCGTCATTTCTCCTCCAGTCATTTCTCCTCCAGTCATTTCTCCTCCAGTCATTTCTCCTTCTCACTCAGTCATTTCTCCTTCAGTCATTTCTCCTTCTCACTCAGTCATTTCTCCTCAGTCATTTCTCCTTCTCACTCAGTCATTTCTCCTCCAGTCATTTCTCCTCCAGTCATTTCTCCTCCAGTCATTTCTCCTCCAGTCATTTCTCCTCCAGTCATTTCTCCTTCTCACTCAGTCATTTCTCCTTCAGTCATTTCTCCTTCTCACTCAGTCATTTCTCCTCCAGTCATTTCTCCTTCTCACTCAGTCATTTCTCCCCAGTCATTTCTCCTCCAGTCATTTCTCCTCCACTCAGTCATTTCTCCTTCTCACTCAGTCATTTCTCCTCCAGTCATTTCTCCTCTCACTCAGTCATTTCTCCTTCAGTCATTTCTCCTCCAGTCATTTCTCCTCCAGTCATTTCTCCTCAGTCATTTCTCCTCCAGTCATTTCTCCTCCAGTCATTTCTCCTTCTCACTCAGTCATTTCTCCTCCAGTCATTTCTCCTTCTCACTCAGTCATTTCTCCTCCAGTCATTTCTCCTTCTCACTCAGTCATTTCTCCTCTGTCATTTCTCCTCCAGTCATTTCTCCTCCAGTCATTTCTCCTTCTCACTCAGTCATTTCTCCTCCAGTCATTTCTCCTTCTCACTCAGTCATTTCTCCTCCAGTCATTTCTCCTTCTCACTCAGTCATTTCTCCTCCAGTCATTTCTCCTCTCAGTCATTTCTCCTCCAGTCATTTCTCCTTCTCACTCAGTCATTTCCCTCCAGTCATTTCTCCTTCTCACTCAGTCATTTCTCCTCCAGTCATTTCTCCTCCAGTCATTTCTCCTCCAGTCATTTCTCCTTCTCACTCAGTCATTTCTCCTCCAGTCATTTCTCCTTCTCAATCAGTCATTTCTCCTCGTGTCATTTCTCCTCCAGTCATTTCTCACTCAGTCATTTCTCCTCCAGTCATTTCTCCTCCAGTCATTTCTCCTTCTCACTCAGTCATTTCTCCTCCAGTCATTTCTCCTTCTCACTCAGTCATTTCTCCTCCAGTCATTTCTCCTTCTCACTCAGTCATTTCTCCTTTCTGTCATTTCTCCTTCTCACTCAGTCATTTCTCCTTCTGTCATTTCTCCTCCAGTCATTTCTCCCCAGTCATTTCTCCTTCTCACTCAGTCATTTCTCCTCCAGTCATTTCTCCTTCTCACTCAGTCATTTCTCCTTCTGTCATTTCTCCTCCAGTCATTTCTCCTCCAGTCATTTCTCACTCAGTCATTTCTCCTCCAGTCATTTCTCCTTCTCACTCAGTCATTTCTCCTCCAGTCATTTCTCCTTCTCACTCAGTCATTTCTCCTCCAGTCATTTCTCCTCCAGTCATTTCTCCTTCTCACTCAGTCATTTCTCCTCCAGTCATTTCTCCTCCAGTCATTTCTCCTCCAGTCATTTCTTCTCCTGTCATTTCTCCTCCAGTCATTTCTCCTCCAGTCATTTCTCCTCCAGTCATTTCTCCTTCTCACTCAGTCATTTCTCCTTCTGTCATTTCTCCTTCTCACTCAGTCATTTCTCCTTCTGTTATTTCTCCTTCTAACTCAGTCATTTCTCCTCCAGTCATTTCTCCTCCAGTCATTTCTCCTTCTCACTCAGTCATTTCTCCTCCAGTCATTTCTCCTCCAGTCATTTCTCCTTCTCACTCAGTCATTTCTCCTCCAGTCATTTCTCCTCCATTCATTTCTCCTCCAGTCATTTCTCCTTCTCACTCAGTCATTTCTCCTTCTGTCATTTCTCCTTCTCACTCAGTCATTTCTCCTTCTGTTATTTCTCCTTCTAACTCAGTCATTTCTCCTCCAGTCATTTCTCCTCCAGTCATTTCTCCTTCTCACTCAGTCATTTCTCCTCCAGTCATTTCTCCTCCAGTCATTTCTCCTTCTCACTCAGTCATTTCTCCTCCAGTCATTTCTCCTCCAGTCATTTCTCCTCCAGTCATTTCTCCTCCAGTCATTTCTCCTCCAGTCATTTCTCCTCCAGTCATTTCTCCTCCAGTCATTTCTCCTCCAGTCATTTCTCCTTCTCACTCAGTCATTTCTCCTTCAGTCATTTCTCCTTCTCACTCAGTCATTTCTCCTCCAGTCATTTCTCCTTCTCACTCAGTCATTTCTCCTCCAGTCATTTCTCCTCCAGTCATTTCTCCTCCAGTCATTTCTCCTCCAGTCATTTCTCCTCCAGTCATTTCTCCTTCTCACTCAGTCATTTCTCCTCCAGTCATTTCTCCTTCTCACTCAGTCATTTCTCCTTCTGTCATTTCTCCTTCTCACTCAGTCATTTCTCCTCCAGTCATTTCTCCTCCAGTCATTTCTCCTTCTCACTCAGTCATTTCTCCTTCTCACTCAGTCATTTCTCCTCCAGTCATTTCTCCTTCTCACTCAGTCATTTCTCCTTCTGTCATTTCTCCTCCAGTCATTTCTCCTCCAGTCATTTCTCACTCAGTCATTTCTCCTCCAGTCATTTCTCCTCCAGTCATTTCTCCTTCTCACTCAGTCATTACTCCTCCAGTCATTTCTCCTTCTCATTCAGTCATTTCTCCTCCAGTCATTTCTCCTTCTCACTCAGTCATTTCTCCTGTCATTTCTCCTCCAGTCATTTCTCCTCCAGTCATTTCTCCTTCTCACTCAGTCATTTCTCCTCCAGTCATTTCTCCTTCTCACTCAGTCATTTCTCCTCCAGTCATTTCTCCTTCTCACTCAGTCATTTCTCCTCCAGTCATTTCTCCTCCAGTCATTTCTCCTCCAGTCATTTCTCCTTCTCACTCAGTCATTTCTCCTCCAGTCATTTCTCCTTCTCACTCAGTCATTTCTCCTTCTGTCATTTCTCCTCCAGTCATTTCTCCTTCTCACTCAGTCATTTCTCCTCCAGTCATTTCTCCTTCTCATTCAGTCATTTCTCCTCCAGTCATTTCTCCTTCTCACTCAGTCATTTCTCCTTCTGTCATTTCTCCTCCAGTCATTTCTCCTCCAGTCATTTCTCCTTCTCACTCAGTCATTTCTCCCCCAGTCATTTCTCCTTCTCACTCAGTCATTTCTCCTCCAGTCATTTCTCCTTCTCACTCAGTCATTTCTCCTCAGTCATTTCTCCTTCTCACTCAGTCATTTCTCCTCCAGTCATTTCTCCTTCTCACTCAGTCATTTCTCCTCCAGTCATTTCTCCTCCAGTCATTTCTCCTCCAGTCATTTCTCCTTCTCACTCAGTCATTTCTCCTCCAGTCATTTCTCCTTCTCACTCAGTCATTTCTCCTTCTGTCATTTCTCCTCCAGTCATTTCTCCTCCAGTCATTTCTCACTCAGTCATTTCTCCTCCAGTCATTTCTCCTTCTCACTCAGTCATTTCTCCTCCAGTCATTTCTCCTCCAGTCATTTCTCCTTCTCACTCAGTCATTTCTCCTCCAGTCATTTCTCCTTCTCACTCAGTCATTTCTCCTTCTGTCATTTCTCCTCCAGTCATTTCTCCTCCAGTCATTTCTCACTCAGTCATTTCTCCTCCAGTCATTTCTCCTCCAGTCATTTCTCCTTCTCACTCAGTCATTTCTCCTCCAGTCATTTCTCCTTCTCACTCAGTCATTTCTCCTCCAGTCATTTCTCCTTCTCACTCAGTCATTTCTCCTTCTGTCATTTCTCCTCCAGTCATTTCTCCCCCAGTCATTTCTCCTTCTCACTCAGTCATTTCTCCTCCAGTCATTTCTCCTTCTCACTCAGTCATTTCTCCTCCAGTCATTTCTCCTTCTCACTCAGTCATTTCTCCTCAGTCATTTCTCCTTCTCACTCAGTCATTTCTCCTCCAGTCATTTCTCCTTCTCACTCAGTCATTTCTCCTCCAGTCATTTCTCCTCCAGTCATTTCTCCTCCAGTCATTTCTCCTTCAGTCATTTCTCCTCCAGTCATTTCTCCTCCAGTCATTTCTCCTTCTCACTCAGTCATTTCTCCTCCAGTCATTTCTCCTTCTCACTCAGTCATTTCTCCTCCAGTCATTTCTCCTTCTCACTCAGTCATTTCTCCTTCAGTCATTTCTCCTTCTCACTCAGTCATTTCTCCTTCAGTCATTTCTCCTCCAGTCATTTCTCCTCCAGTCATTTCTCCTTCTCACTCAGTCATTTCTCCTCCAGTCATTTCTCCTTCTCACTCAGTCATTTCTCCTTCTGTCATTTCTCCTCCAGTCATTTCTCACTCAGTCATTTCTCCTCCAGTCATTTCTCCTTCTCACTCAGTCATTTCTCCTTCTGTCATTTCTCCTCCAGTCATTTCTCCTCCAGTCATTTCTCACTCAGTCATTTCTCCTCCAGTCATTTCTCCTCCAGTCATTTCTCCTTCTCACTCAGTCATTTCTCCTCCAGTCATTTCTCCTTCTCACTCAGTCATTTCTCCTCCAGTCATTTCTCCTTCTCACTCAGTCATTTCTCCTTCTGTCATTTCTCCTCCAGTCATTTCTCCTCCAGTCATTTCTCCTTCTCACTCAGTCATTTCTCCTCCAGTCATTTCTCCTTCTCACTCAGTCATTTCTCCTCCAGTCATTTCTCCTTCTCACTCAGTCATTTCTCCCTCAGTCATTTCTCCTTCTCACTCAGTCATTTCTCCTCCAGTCATTTCTCCTTCTCACTCAGTCATTTCTCCTCCAGTCATTTCTCCTCCAGTCATTTCTCCTCCAGTCATTTCTCCTTCAGTCATTTCTCCTCCAGTCATTTCTCCTCCAGTCATTTCTCCTTCTCACTCAGTCATTTCTCCTCCAGTCATTTCTCCTTCTCACTCAGTCATTTCTCCTCCAGTCATTTCTCCTTCTCACTCAGTCATTTCTCCTCCAGTCATTTCTCCTTCTCACTCAGTCATTTCTCCTTCTGTCATTTCTCCTCCAGTCATTTCTCCCCCAGTCATTTCTCCTTCTCACTCAGTCATTTCTCCTCCAGTCATTTCTCCTTCTCACTCAGTCATTTCTCCTTCTGTCATTTCTCCTCCAGTCATTTCTCCTCCAGTCATTTCTCCTCCAGTCATTTCTCCTTCTCACTCAGTCATTTCTCCTCCAGTCATTTCTCCTCCAGTCATTTCTCCTCCAGTCATTTCTCCTCCAGTCATTTCTCCTTCTCACTCAGTCATTTCTCCTCCAGTCATTTCTCCTTCTCACTCAGTCATTTCTCCTTCTGTCATTTCTCCTTCTCACTCAGTCATTTCTCCTCCAGTCATTTCTCCTCCAGTCATTTCTCCTTCTCACTCAGTCATTTCTCCTTCTCACTCAGTCATTTCTCCTCCAGTCATTTCTCCTTCTCACTCAGTCATTTCTCCTTCTGTCATTTCTCCTCCAGTCATTTCTCCTCCAGTCATTTCTCACTCAGTCATTTCTCCTCCAGTCATTTCTCCTCCAGTCATTTCTCCTTCTCACTCAGTCATTTCTCCTCCAGTCATTTCTCCTTCTCACTCAGTCATTTCTCCTCCAGTCATTTCTCCTTCTCACTCAGTCATTTCTCCTGTCATTTCTCCTCCAGTCATTTCTCCTCCAGTCATTTCTCCTTCTCACTCAGTCATTTCTCCTCCAGTCATTTCTCCTTCTCACTCAGTCATTTCTCCTCCAGTCATTTCTCCTTCTCACTCAGTCATTTCTCCTCCAGTCATTTCTCCTCCAGTCATTTCTCCTCCAGTCATTTCTCCTCCAGTCATTTCTCCTTCTCACTCAGTCATTTCTCCTCCAGTCATTTCTCCTTCTCACTCAGTCATTTCTCCTTCTGTCATTTCTCCTCCAGTCATTTCTCCTCCAGTCATTTCTCCTCAGTCATTTCTCCTCCAGTCATTTCTCCTCCAGTCATTTCTCCTTCTCACTCAGTCATTTCTCCTCCAGTCATTTCTCCTTCTCACTCAGTCATTTCTCCTCCAGTCATTTCTCCTTCTCACTCAGTCATTTCTCCTTCTGTCATTTCTCCTCCAGTCATTTCTCCTCCAGTCATTTCTCCTTCTCACTCAGTCATTTCTCCTCCAGTCATTTCTCCTTCTCACTCAGTCATTTCTCCTCCAGTCATTTCTCCTTCTCACTCAGTCATTTCTCCTTCTGTCATTTCTCCTCCAGTCATTTCTCCTCCAGTCATTTCTCCTTCTCACTCAGTCATTTCTCCTCAGTCATTTCTCCTTCTCACTCAGTCATTTCTCCTCCAGTCATTTCTCCTTCTCACTCAGTCATTTCTCCTCCAGTCATTTCTCCTCCAGTCATTTCTCCTCCAGTCATTTCTCACTTCAGTCATTTCTCCTCCAGTCATTTCTCCTCCAGTCATTTCTCCTTCTCACTCAGTCATTTCTCCTCCAGTCATTTCTCCTTCTCACTCAGTCATTTCTCCTCCAGTCATTTCTCCTTCTCACTCAGTCATTTCTCCTTCAGTCATTTCTCCTTCTCACTCAGTCATTTCTCCTTCAGTCATTTCTCCTCCAGTCATTTCTCCTCCAGTCATTTCTCCTTCTCACTCAGTCATTTCTCCTCCAGTCATTTCTCCTTCTCACTCAGTCATTTCTCCTTCTGTCATTTCTCCTCCAGTCATTTCTCACTCAGTCATTTCTCCTCCAGTCATTTCTCCTTCTCACTCAGTCATTTCTCCTCCAGTCATTTCTCCTCCAGTCATTTCTCCTCCAGTCATTTCTCCTCCAGTCATTTCTCCTTCACACTCAGTCATTTCTCCTTCTGTCATTTCTCCTTCTCACTCAGTCATTTCTCCTTCTGTTATTTCTCCTTCTCACTCAGTCATTTCTCCTCCAGTCATTTCTCCTCCAGTCATTTCTCCTTCTCACTCAGTCATTTCTCCTTCTCACTCAGTCATTTCTCCTCCAGTCATTTCTCCTTCTCACTCAGTCATTTCTCCTTCTGTCATTTCTCCTCCAGTCATTTCTCCTCCAGTCATTTCTCACTCAGTCATTTCTCCTCCAGTCATTTCTCCTCCAGTCATTTCTCCTTCTCACTCAGTCATTACTCCTCCAGTCATTTCTCCTTCTCATTCAGTCATTTCTCCTCCAGTCATTTCTCCTTCTCACTCAGTCATTTCTCCTGTCATTTCTCCTCCAGTCATTTCTCCTCCAGTCATTTCTCCTTCTCACTCAGTCATTTCTCCTCCAGTCATTTCTCCTTCTCACTCAGTCATTTCTCCTCCAGTCATTTCTCCTTCTCACTCAGTCATTTCTCCTCCAGTCATTTCTCCTCCAGTCATTTCTCCTCCAGTCATTTCTCCTCCAGTCATTTCTCCTTCTCACTCAGTCATTTCTCCTCCAGTCATTTCTCCTTCTCACTCAGTCATTTCTCCTTCTGTCATTTCTCCTCCAGTCATTTCTCCTCCAGTCATTTCTCACTCAGTCATTTCTCCTCCAGTCATTTCTCCTCCAGTCATTTCTCCTTCTCACTCAGTCATTTCTCCTCCAGTCATTTCTCCTTCTCATTCAGTCATTTCTCCTCCAGTCATTTCTCCTTCTCACTCAGTCATTTCTCCTTCTGTCATTTCTCCTCCAGTCATTTCTCCTCCAGTCATTTCTCCTTCTCACTCAGTCATTTCTCCCCAGTCATTTCTCCTTCTCACTCAGTCATTTCTCCTCCAGTCATTTCTCCTTCTCACTCAGTCATTTCTCCTCAGTCATTTCTCCTTCTCACTCAGTCATTTCTCCTCCAGTCATTTCTCCTTCTCACTCAGTCATTTCTCCTCCAGTCATTTCTCCTCCAGTCATTTCTCCTCCAGTCATTTCTCCTTCAGTCATTTCTCCTCCAGTCATTTCTCCTCCAGTCATTTCTCCTTCTCACTCAGTCATTTCTCCTCCAGTCATTTCTCCTTCTCACTCAGTCATTTCTCCTCCAGTCATTTCTCCTTCTCACTCAGTCATTTCTCCTTCTGTCATTTCTCCTTCTCACTCAGTCATTTCTCCTTCTGTCATTTCTCCTCCAGTCATTTCTCCTCCAGTCATTTCTCCTTCTCACTCAGTCATTTCTCCTCCAGTCATTTCTCCTTCTCACTCAGTCATTTCTCCTTCTGTCATTTCTCCTCCAGTCATTTCTCCTCCAGTCATTTCTCACTCAGTCATTTCTCCTCCAGTCATTTCTCCTTCTCACTCAGTCATTTCTCCTCCAGTCATTTCTCCTTCTCACTCAGTCATTTCTCCTCCAGTCATTTCTCCTCCAGTCATTTCTCCTCCAGTCATTTCTCCTTCTCACTCAGTCATTTCTCCTCCAGTCATTTCTCCTCCAGTCATTTCTCCTCCAGTCATTTCTCCTCCAGTCATTTCTCCTTCTCACTCAGTCATTTCTCCTCCAGTCATTTCTCCTTCTCACTCAGTCATTTCTCCTCCAGTCATTTCTCCTTCTCACTCAGTCATTTCTCCTCCAGTCATTTCTCCTCCAGTCATTTCTCCTCCAGTCATTTCTCCTCCAGTCATTTCTCCTTCTCACTCAGTCATTTCTCCTCCAGTCATTTCTCCTTCTCACTCAGTCATTTCTCCTTCTGTCATTTCTCCTCCAGTCATTTCTCCTCCAGTCATTTCTCACTCAGTCATTTCTCCTCCAGTCATTTCTCCTCCAGTCATTTCTCCTTCTCACTCAGTCATTTCTCCTCCAGTCATTTCTCCTTCTCATTCAGTCATTTCTCCTCCAGTCATTTCTCCTTCTCACTCAGTCATTTCTCCTTCTGTCATTTCTCCTCCAGTCATTTCTCCTCCAGTCATTTCTCCTTCTCACTCAGTCATTTCTCCCCAGTCATTTCTCCTTCTCACTCAGTCATTTCTCCTCCAGTCATTTCTCCTTCTCACTCAGTCATTTCTCCTCAGTCATTTCTCCTTCTCACTCAGTCATTTCTCCTCCAGTCATTTCTCCTTCTCACTCAGTCATTTCTCCTCCAGTCATTTCTCCTCCAGTCATTTCTCCTCCAGTCATTTCTCATTCAGTCATTTCTCCTCCAGTCATTTCTCCTCCAGTCATTTCTCCTTCTCACTCAGTCATTTCTCCTCCAGTCATTTCTCCTTCTCACTCAGTCATTTCTCCTCCAGTCATTTCTCCTTCTCACTCAGTCATTTCTCCTTCTGTCATTTCTCCTTCTCACTCAGTCATTTCTCCTTCTGTCATTTCTCCTCCAGTCATTTCTCCTCCAGTCATTTCTCCTTCTCACTCAGTCATTTCTCCTCCAGTCATTTCTCCTTCTCACTCAGTCATTTCTCCTTCTGTCATTTCTCCTCCAGTCATTTCTCCTCCAGTCATTTCTCACTCAGTCATTTCTCCTCCAGTCATTTCTCCTTCTCACTCAGTCATTTCTCCTCCAGTCATTTCTCCTTCTCACTCAGTCATTTCTCCTCCAGTCATTTCTCCTCCAGTCATTTCTCCTCCAGTCATTTCTCCTTCTCACTCAGTCATTTCTCCTCCAGTCATTTCTCCTCCAGTCATTTCTCCTCCAGTCATTTCTCCTCCAGTCATTTCTCCTCCTGTCATTTCTCCTCCAGTCATTTCTCCTCCAGTCATTTCTCCTCCAGTCATTTCTCCTTCTCACTCAGTCATTTCTCCTTCTGTCATTTCTCCTTCTCACTCAGTCATTTCTCCTTCTGTTATTTCTCCTTCTCACTCAGTCATTTCTCCTCCAGTCATTTCTCCTTCTCACTCAGTCATTTCTCCTTCTCACTCAGTCATTTCTCCTCCAGTCATTTCTCCTTCTCACTCAGTCATTTCTCCTTCTCACTCAGTCATTTCTCCTCCAGTCATTTCTCCTTCTCACTCAGTCATTTCTCCTTCTGTCATTTCTCCTCCAGTCATTTCTCCTCCAGTCATTTCTCACTCAGTCATTTCTCCTCCAGTCATTTCTCCTTCTCACTCTGTCATTTCTCCTCCAGTCATTTCTCCTCCAGTCCTTTCTCCTCCAGTAATTTCTCCTCCAGTCATTTCTCACTCAGTCATTTCTCCTCCAGTCAATTCTCCTCCAGTCAATTCTCCTCCATTCATTTCTCCCTCTGTCATTTCTCCTCCAGTCATTTCTCCTCCAGTCATTTCTCCTCCAGTCATTTCTCCTCCAGTCATTTCTCCTTCTCACTCAGTCATTTCTCCTCCAGTCATTTCTCCTCCAGTCATTTCTCCTCCAGTCATTTCTCCTCCAGTCATTTCTCCTCCAGTCATTTCTCCTTCTCACTCAGTCATTTCTCCTCCAGTCATTTCTCCTTCTCACTCAGTCATTTCTCCTCCAGTCATTTCTCCTTCTCACTCAGTCATTTCTCCTCCAGTCATTTCTCCTCCAGTCATTTCTCCTCCAGTCATTTCTCCTTCAGTCATTTCTCCTCCAGTCATTTCTCCTCCAGTCATTTCTCCTTCTCACTCAGTCATTTCTCCTCCAGTCATTTCTCCTTCTCACTCAGTCATTTCTCCTCCAGTCATTTCTCCTTCTCACTCAGTCATTTCTCCTTCTGTCATTTCTCCTTCTCACTCAGTCATTTCTCCTTCTGTCATTTCTTCTCCAGTCATTTCTCCCCCAGTCATTTCTCCTTCTCACTCAGTCATTTCTCCTCCAGTCATTTCTCCTTCTCACTCAGTCATTTCTCCTTCTGTCATTTCTCTCCAGTCATTTCTCCTCCAGTCATTTCTCACTCAGTCATTTCTCCTCCAGTCATTTCTCACTCAGTCATTTCTCCTCCAGTCATTTCTCCTTCTCACTCAGTCATTTCTCCTCCAGTCATTTCTCCTTCTCACTCAGTCATTTCTCCTCCAGTCATTTCTCCTCCAGTCATTTCTCCTCCAGTCATTTCTCCTTCTCACTCAGTCATTTCTCCTCCAGTCATTTCTCCTCCAGTCGTTTCTCCTCCAGTCATTTCTCTCCAGTCATTCTCCCTCTGTCATTCCTCCTCCAGTCATTTCTCCTCCAGTCATTTCTCCTCCAGTCATTTCTCCTTCTCACTCAGTCATTTCTCCTCTGTCATTTCTCCTTCTCACTCAGTCATTTTTCTCCTCTGTCATTTCTCCTTCTCACTCAGTCATTTCTCCTCCAGTCATTTCTCCTTCTCACTCAGTCATTTCTCCTTCTCACTCAGTCATTTCTCCTCCAGTCATTTCTCCTTCTCACTCAGTCATTTCTCCTTCTGTCATTTCTCCTCCAGTCATTTCTCCTCCAGTCATTTCTCACTCAGTCATTTCTCCTCCAGTCATTTCTCCTTCTCACTCTGTCATTTCTCCTCCAGTCATTTCTCCTCCAGTCATTTTCCCTCCAGTCATTTCTCCTCCAGTCATTTCTCACTCAGTCATTTCTCCTCCAGTCAATTCTCCTCCAGTCATTTCTCCTCCATTCATTTCTCCCTCTGTCATTTCTCCTCCAGTCATTTCTCCTCCAGTCATTTCTCCTCCAGTCATTTCTCCTCCAGTCATTTCTCCTTCTCACTCAGTCATTTCTCCACCAGTCATTTCTCCTCCAGTCATTTCTCCTCCAGTCATTTCTCCTCCAGTCATTTCTCCCCCAGTCATTTCTCCTTCTCACTCAGTCATTTCTCCTCCAGTCATTTCTCCTTCTCACTCAGTCATTTCTCCTCTCAGTCATTTCTCCTTCTCACTCAGTCATTTCTCCTCCAGTCATTTCTCCTTCTCACTCAGTCATTTCTCCTCCAGTCATTTCTCCTCCAGTCATTTCTCCTCCAGTCATTTCTCATTCAGTCATTTCTCCTCCAGTCATTTCTCCTCCAGTCATTTCTCCTTCTCACTCAGTCATTTCTCCACCAGTCATTTCTCCTTCTCACTCAGTCATTTCTCCTCCAGTCATTTCTCCTTCTCACTCAGTCATTTCTCCTTCTGTCATTTCTCCTTCTCACTCAGTCATTTCTCCTTCTGTCATTTCTCCTCCAGTCATTTCTCCCCAGTCATTTCTCCTTCTCACTCAGTCATTTCTCCTCCAGTCATTTCTCCTTCTCACTCAGTCATTTCTCCTTCTGTCATTTCTCCTCCAGTCATTTCTCCTCCAGTCATTTCTCACTCAGTCATTTCTCCTCCAGTCATTTCTCCTTCTCACTCAGTCATTTCTCCTCCAGTTATTTCTCCTTCTCACTCAGTCATTTCTCCTCCAGTCATTTCTCCTCCAGTCATTTCTCCTCCAGTCATTTCTCCTTCTCACTCAGTCATTTCTCCTCCAGTCATTTCTCCTCCAGTCATTTCTCCTCCAGTCATTTCTCCTCCTGTCATTCCTCCTCCAGTCATTCTCCTCCAGTCATTTCTCCTCCAGTCATTTCTCCTTCTCACTCAGTCATTTCTCCTTCTGTCATTTCTCCTTCTCACTCAGTCATTTCTCCTTGTCATTTCTCCTTCTCACTCAGTCATTTCTCCTCCAGTCATTTCTCCTTCTCACTCAGTCATTTCTCCTTCTCACTCAGTCATTTCTCCTCCAGTCATTTCTCCTTCTCACTCAGTCATTTCTCCTTCTGTCATTTCTCCTCCAGTCATTTCTCCTCCAGTCATTTCTCACTCAGTCATTTCTCCTCCAGTCATTTCTCCTTCTCACTCTGTCATTTCTCCTCCAGTCATTTCTCCTCCAGTCCTTTCTCCTCCAGTAATTTCTCCTCCAGTCATTTCTCCTCAGTCATTTCTCCTCCAGTCAATTCTCCTCCAGTCAATTCTCCTCCAGTCATTTCTCCTCTGTCATTTCTCCTCCAGTCATTTCTCCTCCAGTCATTTCTCCTCCAGTCATTTCTCTCCAGTCATTTCTCCTTCTCACTCAGTCATTTCTCACCAGTCATTTCTCCTCTCAGTCATTTCTCCTCCAGTCATTTCTCCTCCAGTCATTTCTCCTCAGTCATTTCTCCTCCAGTCATTTCTCCTCCAGTCATTTCTCCTTCTCACTCAGTCATTTCTCCTCCAGTCATTTTCTCCTTCTCACTCAGTCATTTCTCCTCCAGTCATTTCTCCTCCAGTCATTTTCTCCTCCAGTCATTTCTCCTCCAGTCATTTCTCCTTCTCACTCAGTCATTTCTCCTTCTGTCATTTCTCCTCCAGTCATTTCTCCTCCAGTCATTTCTCACTCAGTCATTTCTCCTCCAGTCATTTCTCCTCCAGTCATTTCTCCTTCTCACTCAGTCATTTCTCCTCCAGTCATTTCTCCTTCTCACTCAGTCATTTCTCCTCTGTCATTTTCTCCTTCTCACTCAGTCATTTCTCTTCTGTCATTTCTCCTCAGTCATTTCTCCTCCAGTCATTTCTCCTTCTCACTCAGTCATTTCTCCTCCAGTCATTTCTCCTTCTCACTCAGTCATTTCTCTTCTGTCATTTCTCCTCCAGTCATTTCTCCCCAGTCATTTCTCTTCAGTCATTTCTCCTCCAGTCATTTCTCCTTCTCACTCAGTCATTTCTCCTTCTGTCATTTCTCCTTCTCACTCAGTCATTTCTCCTCCAGTCATTTCTCCTCTCACTCAGTCATTTCTCCTTCAGTCATTTCTCCTCCAGTCATTTCTCCTCCAGTCATTTCTCTCCTTCAGTCATTTCTCCTCCAGTCATTTCTCCTTCTCACTCAGTCATTTCTCCTTCTGTCATTTTCTCCTTCTCACTCAGTCATTTCTCCTCCAGTCATTTCTCCTTCTCACTCAGTCATTTCTCTTTGTCATTTCTCCTCCAGTCATTTCTCCCCAGTCATTCTCCTTCTCACTCAGTCATTTCTCCTCCAGTCATTTCTCCTTCTCATCTTTTCAGTCATTTCTCCTTCTGTCATTTCTCCTCCAGTCATTTCTCCTCCAGTCATTTCTCCTCCAGTCATTTCTCCTCAGTCATTTCTCCTTCTCACTCAGTCATTTCTCCTCCAGTCATTTCTCCTTCTCACTCAGTCATTTCTCCTCCAGTCATTTTCTCCTCCAGTCATTTCTCCTCAGTCATTTCTCCTTTCTCACTCACATTTCTCCTCCAGTCATTTCTCCTCCAGTCATTTCTCCTCCAGTCATTTCTCCTCCAGTCATTCTCCTCCAGTCATTCTCCTCCAGTCATTTTTCTCCTCAGTCATTTCTCCTCCAGTCTTTCACTCAGTCATTTCTCCTCCAGTCATTTCTCCTTCTCACTCAGTCATTTCTCCTCCAGTCATTTCTCCTTCTCACTCAGTCATTTCTCCTCCAGTCATTTCTCCTCTCACTCAGTCATTTCTCCTTCTCACTCAGTCATTTCTCCTCCAGTCATTTCTCCTCCAGTCATTTCTCCTCCAGTCATTTCTCCTCCAGTCATTTCTCACTCAGTCATTTCTCCTCCAGTCATTTCTCCTCCAGTCATTTCTCCTCATTCATTTCTCCTCTGTCATTTTCTCTCCAGTCATTTCTCCTCCAGTCATTTCTCCTCCAGTCATTTCTCCTCCAGTCATTTCTCCTTCTCACTCAGTCATTTCTCCTCCAGTCATTTCTCCTCCAGTCATTTCTCCTCCAGTCATTTCTTTCCTCCAGTCATTTCTCCTCAGTCATTTCTCCTCCAGTCATTTCTCCTCCAGTCATTTCTCCTTCTCACTCAGTCATTTCTCCTCCAGTCATTTCTCCTTCTCACTCAGTCATTTCTCCTCCAGTCATTTCTCTCCTTCTCACTCAGTCATTTCTCCTCCAGTCATTTCTCCTCCAGTCATTTCTCCTCCAGTCATTTCTCCTCCAGTCATTTCTCCTTCTCACTCAGTCATTTCTCCTCAGTCATTTCTCCTCCAGTCATTTCTCCTCCAGTCATTTCTCCTCCAGTCATTTCTCCTCCAGTCATTTCTCCTCCAGTCATTTCTCCTTCTCACTCATCATTCTCCTCCAGTCATTTCTCCTTCTCACTCAGTCATTTCTCCTCCTGTCATTTTCTCCTTCTCATCAGTCATTTCTCCTTCTGTCATTTCTCCTCCAGTCATTTCTCCTCCAGTCATTTCTCCTCTCACTCAGTCATTCTCCTCCAGTCATTTCTCCTTCTCACTCAGTCATTTCTCCTTCTGTCATTTCTCCTCCAGTCATTTCTCCTCCAGTCATTTCTCCTTCAGTCATTTCTCCTCCAGTCATTTCTCCTTCTCACTCAGTCATTTCTCCTCCAGTCATTTCTCCTTCTCACTCAGTCATTTCTCCTCAGTCATTTCTCCTTCTCACTCAGTCATTTCTCCTCAGTCATTTCTCCTTCTCACTCAGTCATTTCTCCTCCAGTCATTTCTCTTCTCACTCAGTCATTTCTCCTCCAGTCATTTCTCCTCCAGTCATTTCTCCTCAGTCATTTCTCCTCCTCATTTCTCCTCCAGTCATTTCTCCTTCCACTCAGTCATTTCTCCTCCAGTCATTTCCTCCTTCTCACTCAGTCATTCTCCTTCAGTCATTTCTCCTTCTCACTCAGTCATTTCTCTTCTGTCATTTCTCCTCTCACTCAGTCATTTCTCTCCTTCAGTCATTTCTCCTTCTCACTCAGTCATTTCTCCTCCAGTCATTTCTCCTTCTCACTCAGTCATTTCTCTCTCTTCTCACTCAGTCATTTCTCCTCCAGTCATTTCTCCTTCTCACTCAGTCATTCTCCTCCTGTCATTTTCTCCTCCAGTCATTTCTCCTCCAGTCATTTCTCACTCAGTCATTTCTCCTCCAGTCATTTCTCCTTCTTTCTCTGTCATTTCCCCTCCAGTCATTTCTCCTTCCAGTCATTTCTCCTCCAGTAATTTCTCCTCTCAGTCATTTCTCACTCAGTCATTATTCTCCTCCAGTCAATTCTCCTC
>NW_022265048.1:2500-19163 GCF_002021735.2 Oncorhynchus kisutch | reverse complement strand
TGTAAGAGTTGGTTAGTAAGTCAGTTGAGGTTTAAAGCAGTGAAGAGAGTTGGTTAGTAAGTAAGTCAGTTGAGGTTTAAAGCAGTGTAAGAGTTGGTTAGTAAGTTAGTTGAGTTTTAAATCAGTGCAGGAGTTGTTTAGTAAGTCAGTTGAGGTATAGCAGTGCAGGAGTTGTTTAGTAAGTCAGTTGAGGTATAGCAGTGCAGGAGTTGGTTAGGACATCAGTTGAGGTATAGCAGTGCAGGAGTTGGTTAGGACGTCAGTTGAGGTATAGCAGTGCAGGAGTTGGTTAGTAAGTCAGTTGAGGTAAATCAGTGCAGGAGTTGGTTAGGACGTCAGTTGAGGTATAGCAGTGCAGGAGTTGGTGGGGACGTCAGTTCAGATGTTGTCATCCTGGGAACAGAAGAAGATGAAGTTCGAGCCAGCAGAAACTGTGTCTCCGCTGGCTGTCTCCCTGGCTGTCTCCCTGAGGCCCGACTCTACTGTGAACCACAGACGACGTGTCTACCCAGAAATGTCACAGCGTCACTAATGTACTGTACCATTTAAAGGATAATTCAAGGACAATCATACTGGCTGTATTTCTATATTTTAAACAGTGTATCTCTCTCGGGATTGGTGGGTACATGCAGGCAATTGTCAGAGACACCACGCCGGACCTTCATGACAACTCATTTTTCTGCTGGGAGAAAATAAGATAAAAACTATTTGAGTAAAAACGTAAGGTCATTCGATAAGGAAAACATCATACCGGCCGTATTTCTGTATTTTGAAAATATCTTGAAACCTGATGGTTGACATGCAAAACACTTTGGGACAGTAAACAATGGCTCAAAAGAACCAACATTAAACTTTTAGGTGGAGTTTTCCTTTAACTGCTGGTGGGAAAAAGCTAAAAGCCCCTATGAGAAGACTAAAAGCCCCTATGAGAAGACTAAAAGCCCCTATGAGAAGATTAAAAGCCCCTATGAGAAGACTAAAAGCCCCTATGAGAAGACTAAAAGCCCCTATGAGAAGACTAAAAGCCCCTATGAGAAGACTAAAAGCCCCTATGAGAAGACTAAAAGACCCTATGAGAAGATTAAAAGCCCCTATGAGAAGATTAAAAGCCCCTATGAGAAGACTAAAAGCCCCTATGAGAAGACTAAAAGCCCCTATGAGAAGATTAAAAGCCCCTATGAGAAGACTAAAAGCCCCTATGAGAAGACTAAAAGCCCCTATGAGAAGACTAAAAGCCCCTATGAGAAGACTAAAAGCCCCTATGAGAAGATTAAAAAGCCCCTATGAGAAGACTAAAAGCCCCTATGAGAAGATTAAAAGCCCCTATGAGAAGACTAAAAGCCCCTATGAGAAGACTAAAAGCCCCTATGAGAAGACTAAAAGCCCCTATGAGAAGACTAAAAGCCACTATGAGAAGACTACTAAACCCCTATGAGAAGACTAAAAGCCCCTATGAGAAGACTAAACCCCTATGAGAAGACTAAAAGCCCCTATGAGAAGACAAAAAATACCTATGAGAAGACTAAAAAGCCCCTATGAGAAGACTAAAAAACCCTATGAGAAGACTAAAAACCCCTATGAGAAGACTAAAAAGCCCCTATGAGAAGACTAAAAGCCCCTATGAGAAGACTAAAAGCCCCTATGAGAAGACTAAAAGCCCTATGAGAAGACTAAAAGCCCCTATGAGAAGACTAAAAGCCCCTATGAGAAGACTAAAAGCCCCTATGAGAAGAAAACTAAAAGCCCCTATGAGAAGACTAAAAAGCCTCTATGAGAAGACTAAAATCCCCTATGAGAAGACTAAAAGCCCCTATGAGAAGACTAAAAGCCCCCATGAGAAGACTCAAAGCCACTACCACTGTCACTAAGAGTTCTGCGGACGAGAGGAGGCCCATCCACTGCCGTTGTGGTCATTGTGGAAATAAGGCTGTCACCTCAGGAACGTCTCTCGGCGGATGGGCTGTCAAGACACCTCAGCACTCAGCAGCGTTAGACAGTGGGAGAGAGCAGTGGAAACATCTTAGCAGAACATGAAAGCTGGTTACACGTTGAATGAGTAGTGTGCAATAATCTATCTATCACTTTTATGGTAATACAGTGAGTGTACTCTCTGATCCCCCCCCCCCACCTTATTCACTCTTTATCACTAACACACACACACACAGAGAGAGAGAGAGGAGAGAGAGAGAGAGAGAGAGAGAGAGAGAGAGAGAGAGAGAGGAGAGAGAGAGAGAGAGAGAGAGAGAGAGAGAGAGAGGGAGAGAGAGATGGGAGAGAGAGAGAGAGAGAGAGAGAGAGAGAGAGAGAGAGAGAGAGAGAGAGAGAGAGAGAGAGAGAGAAAAGTATCTCTGTCTGTGACAGGCAGAGCAGAGAGTTGAGAGAACACTGTTTCAGACCTAATGTTCCACTGTGGCTGTCCCTGTGGCTCAGAGACTGCGGTTCTCGTCAGCTCTGCTCAGCGTCTCATTTGAGCCCTGGCCTAACCGCTTGCCCCTGCTGCCCCCGCCTCTGACAGGTTAAAGCAGCCAATCAAAGGACAGAGGTGACCTCCCATGCCCCAGGCCCTCTCATGATTGGCAGGTACATGCAGGTAATTGAATGTCAGAGACACTGCTTCCATGACAACTCACTGTTCTGTCTGGGAAGAACATAAGAGAAAAAACTATTTGAGGGAAAATGTAAGGTTGTCTGATAAGGAACCCTAAAGTGAGGAATCCTATAGTGAGGAACCCTATAGTGAGGAACCCTACAGTGAGGAACCCTATAGTGAGGAACCCTATAGTGAGGAACCCTACAGTGAGGAACCCTATAGTGAGGAACGCTATAGTGAGGAACCCTATAGTGAGGAACCCTACAGTGAGGAACCCTACAGCGAGGAACCCTATAGTGAGGAACCCTAGGGTGAGGAACCCTACAGTGAGGAACCCTATAGTGAGGAACCCTATAGTGAGGAACCCTACAGTGAGGAACCCTATAGTGAGGAACCCTATAGTGAGGAACCCTACAGTGAGGAACCCTATAGTGAGGAACCCTACAGTGAGAACCCTATAGTGAGGAACCCTACAGCGAGGAACCCTATAGTGAGGAACCCTACAGTGAGGAACCCTATAGTGAGGAACCCTACAGCGAGGAACCCTATAGTGAGGAACCCTACAGTGAGGAACCCTATAGTGAGGAACCCTATAGTGAGGAACCCTATAGTGAGGAACCCTATAGTGAGGAACCCTACAGTGAGGAACCCTATAGTGAGGAACCCTACAGTGAGGAACCCTATAGTGAGGAACCCTATAGTGAGGAACCCTACAGTGAGGAACCCTATAGTGAGGAACCCTACAGTGAGGAACCCTACAGTGAGGAACCCTACAGTGAGGAACCCTACAGTGAGGAACCCTATAGTGAGGAACCCTATAGTGGATGAAAATAGATGATGAAACATTTTCAAGATCGCACATTTTTTTATTGTAATTTTTCTCGCAATTCATTTTTAATCAGGTTGGTACGCTGTTTAATCATTTGTGGACATTCTATAGAACGCTGTTTCTGCATTCTGAAGATAGAGGGAGGGAGTTGGAGAGGGAGAGATGATGCCAAATACACTACATGATCAAAAGTAGTAGACACCGGC
Source organism: Oncorhynchus kisutch (assembly GCF_002021735.2). Taxonomy (NCBI): domain Eukaryota; kingdom Metazoa; phylum Chordata; class Actinopteri; order Salmoniformes; family Salmonidae; genus Oncorhynchus; species Oncorhynchus kisutch. The sequence continues at coordinate 15,538 of NW_022265048.1, read as the reverse complement.
TCATCGAACATCTCAATCCAAAATCATGGGCATTAATATGGAGCTGGTCCTCCTTTTGCTGCTATAACAGCCTCCACTCTTCTACCATTTTTACATGGACCTCTCTTTGTGCACAGGGGCATTGTGTTCCGATGTCCCTTCACTGGAACTAAGGGGCCCAAACCATAAAAAACATACCCAGACCATTATTCCTCCTCCATCAAACTTTACACTTGGCACTATGCACCATCGGGCAGGTAGCGTTCTCCTGGCATCCGCCAAACCCATATTCGTCTGTCGGACTGCCAGATGGTGAAGCGTGATTCATCACTCCTGAGAACGCGTTTCCACTGCTCCAGAGTCCAATGGCGGCGAGCTTTACACCCTCCAGCCGACAATTGGCATTGCGCATGGTGACCTTAGGCTTGTGTGGCGCTGCCATGGAAACCCATTTTATGAAGCTCCCGACAAACAGCTCTTGCGCTGACGTTGCTTCCAGAGGCAGTTTGAAACTCGGGAGTGAGTGTTGCTTCCACAGGCAGTTTGAAACTCGGGAGTGAGTGTTGCTTCCACAGGCAGTTTGAAACTCGGGAGTGAGTGTTGCTTCCACAGGCAGTTTGAAACTCGGGAGTGAGTGTTGCTTCCAGAGGACAGATGTTTTTTACGCGCCACACGCTTCAGCACTCAGTTATAACGGTGGCATCCTATGACAGTGCCACGTTGAAAGTCACTGAGCTCTTCATTGAGGCCATTGTGCCGCCAATGTTTGTCTATGGAGATTGCATGGCTGTGCACTCAATTTTATACACCTGTCCAGCAAAAGTGGAGCTGAACTAGCCGAATCCACTAATTTGAAGGGGTGTCCACATACTTCTGTATATGTAGTGTAGCTTGCCTACATGTGATAGCCAGTCAGTGAGCATCTCCTCGACACACCAGCTTTTTTATAGGGCCTGTGGAGAAAGATCAGTGTTGTAATAATAGATCATAAACACACACACACTTACAAGCACACATACACACACACACACACTTACAAGCACACACACACACACACACACACACACACACACACACACACACACACACACACACACACACACACCACACACACACACACACACACACACACACACACACACACACACACACACACACACACACACACTAAGGCTGCTTCAGTCCTTCCCTGTCACCTCTCAGTCATATGACTCCATATTGCATCCAGACAGGAGACCATGTCTCAGTGACTGGTATATATAATGGTCCCCTGGGGACCAACACTATGGAGTCTGAGCTGCATGTGTGAGAACAGGACAGGAACATCCATATGCCGTTGCTTACAATGATGGCTCTGGGCTATAGGTGTTTAAAGCAGAATACTATGGGTTGACTCAAATCCGCATTGCAGTGTCAACACAGTCAGAAATACACACACATCTGTCCACCAAGATAGGGAATAGTGGATTTGTTGACAGTTATTCCAAACAGCAGTGCTGACTGTTATCTGTTATCAGACCTGTTGTAATTATGGAAATAATATATACTGCATATCTATGTCAGGACGGATGGATTCAGGATCCCTTTCATGTGATTTCTCCTTCGTATTTATTTTCTTTAGGTTGAGAGCTTTTACCACCCAGAGAGAGGCAAGGGTGGGAGACCGGATCATAGTTATCTATAATCCACTCACTGCATGCCTAGTTCATCTAATTCCACAAATTGACATTTAATCTGTGATATTTTGACTAATTCTGTCACGCTACGCTACTATCTGTGAACCAGAGAGCAATCTCCTTCCGAGCATAAACGGTGTCTTTCAATTACATTTAGTCTTTTATTTTTCTCTGTTTTCTCTCGTCTTGATTTTTTCTGTTGTTCGTCTTTATCTTTTCTTCTACTCTCTTTGTTATTCACTGGGGGCGTTTTCTCTGTCCCTAATCTTATTGAGACGATCGATAGGTGACGGCAACACCTGACCGACGGTGAATAAATCACTTATAATCACACTTGGTAGGCTGTTCTCACATCTTTCCAACAATCCCTCTCTTTCCACCCGGTCTCGCATGAATACTCCCTGTGTTCAGGCTGGTTATTGGCTGGCTCTGTCAACACTACCCCAACATCTGTACGAACAAACAAAACAGGTCCAGAGAGCAGGATGAGTTGAGATGGGATCAATATGAAGTAGTGGTGTGTTGCTGGTTGACTGCCGTTATGTAAAAGCTAAGGACCATTTCCTGGGATCAGAGATCGATGGCGGTGCGGAACACTGGAGAGAAGAGGGTGCTTCCCAAATGGAGCCTATTTAGTGCACTCTTCTCGGCAGGGCACATAGGGCTCTGGTTAAAAAATAGTGCACTATATATGGCATAGGTTGTCCTGTTGGGACGCAGCCCAGGAGTCCTCCTATCAGGTGTAACTGAGCGACGGGAGAGACCTTTTACAAGGACCTCCGTGCCATGTCCTGGGACATGTTCTGACACAGCCTCACAGCTGTGGGAAAATAAATATACATGTATGCCTCCTCCCTCACGCTGACGTACTTGTGTTTATGTGTTGGGGAAATGTTACTGGCAAACATGGACAGGTAGGCACAGGAGCAGGATCAGGCTAGCATTGACAGGTAGGCACAGGAGCAGGATCAGGCTAGCATTGACAGGTAGGCACAGGAGCAGGATCAGGCTAGCATTGACAGGTAGGCACAGGAGCAGGATCAGGCTAGCATTGACAAGTAGGCACAGGAGCAGGATCAGGCTAGCATTGACAGGTAGGCACAGGAGCAGGATCAGGCTAGCATTGACAGGTAGGCACAGGAGCAGGATCAGGCTAGCATTAACAAGTAGGCACAGGACCAGGAGCAGGCTAGCATTGACAGGTAGACACAGGAGCAGGATCAGGCTAGCATTGACAAGTAGGCACAGGAGCAGCATCAGACTAGCATTGACAAGTAAGCCCAGGAGCAGGAGCAGGCTAGCATTGACATGTTGGCCCAGGAGCAGGCTAGCATGGACAGGTAGGCACAGGAGCAGGATCAGGATAGCATTGCCAAGTAGGCACAGGAGCAGGATCAGGCTAGCATTGCCAAGTAGTCACAGGAGCAAGATCAGGCTAGCTTTGACAGGCAGGTTCAGGAGCAGGATCAGGCTAGTATTAATAGGTAGGCTCAGACGCAACAACAGGCACGCTCGCATGCATGCACGCACGCACGCACACACAAACACAAACCTCCACCCCCCCACACACAAACACAAACACACACAACACCCATCAGTATTTGTGAGGAGCCAGATGGAGAGGAGAGGAGAGGAGAGGAGAGGAGAGGAGGAGAGGAGAGGAGAGGAGAGAGAGGAGAGGAGAGGAGAGGAGAGGAGAGGAGAGGAGAGGAGAGGAGAGGAGAGGAGAGGAGAGGAGAGGAGAGGAGAGGAGGAAAGAAAGGATAGAGAGGAAGGAGAGTGGTTGAGGGATGTGCACTCCCTCATTCTTAGTCAGGTCATGAGGTCTCTGAGAATTTAGTCTGAAGCTCTAGCCTTTGGGTGATGCAACACTAGACGTGAAGCCGGCAACACAGCCCGTGGTAATACAGGGCTTTCCCATCGCCACAGACTCCAGCAGAACGCTGGCAGTTTAACTCCATGCAAAGTTACCTCAAAATAGTTCCCTTTAAGACCTGTTCATCTGATGAAATAGATAGGAGATGCAGGTACATGGTATCATGAAAGGATTGGTATATAAAGGAGTGGTATATAAAGGATTGGTATTTGGTATATAAAGGATTGGTATATAAAGGATTGGTATATAAAGGATTGGTATTTGGTATATAAAGGATTGGTATATAAACGATTGGTATATAAAGGATTGGTATATAAACGATTGGTATATAAAGGATTGGTATTTGGTATATAAAGGATTGGTATATAAACGATTGGTATATAAAGGATTGGTATATAAAGGATTGGTATTTGGTATATAAAGGATTGGTATATAAACGATTGGTATATAAAGGATTGGTATATAAAGGATTGGTATATAAAGGATTGGTATTTGGTATATAAAGGATTGGTATATAAACGATTGGTATATAAAGGATTGGTATATAAAGGATTGGTATATAAAGGATTGGTATTTGGTATATAAAGGATTGGTATATAAACGATTGGTATATAAAGGATTGGTATATAAAGGATTGGTATATAAAGGATTGGTATATAAAGGATTGGTATATAAAGGATTGGTATATAAAGGATTGGTATATAAAGGATTGGTATTTGGTATATAAAGGATTGGTATATAAACGATTGGTATATAAAGGATTGGTATATAAAGGATTGGTATATAAAGGATTGGTATTTGGTATATAAAGGATTGGTATATAAACGATTGGTATATAAAGGATTGGTATATAAAGGATTGGTATATAAAGGATTGGTATATAAAGGATTGGTATATAAAGGATTGGTATATAAAGGACTGGTATTTTGGTATATAAAGGATTGGTATATAAAGGATTGGTATTTGGTATATAAAGGATTGGTATATAAAGGATTGGTATATAAAGGATTGGTATATAAAGGATTGGTATATAAAGGATTGGTATATAAAGGATTGGTATATAAAGGATTGGTATATAAAGGATTGGTATATAAAGGATTGGTATATAAAGGATTGGTATATAAAGGATTGGTATATAAAGGATTGGTATATAAAGGATTGGTATATAAAGGATTGGTATATAAAGGATTGGTATATAAAGGATTGGTATATAAAGGATTGGTATATAAAGGATTGGTATATAAAGGATTGGTATATAAAGGATTGGTATATAAAGGACTGGTATATAAATGATTGGTATATTAAGGATTGGTATATAAAGGACTGGTATATAAATGATTGGTTTATTAAAGACATGGTGTTATGAAATGAAAGGTGTTGATGTTTCCTGACTGAAAATGGCCATTCCAATGTTTAAAGAAGCTTATTTCAATATATTTTCTATATACTTTGTAAAAGTGCTTGGGGTATTTGTACTTTACTATCTATATATTTTTAAACTTTTAGTTCACTACATTCCTAAGGGGGAAAAAATACTTTTTACTTCATAGATTTTCCCTGACATACAAAAGTATTTGTTACATTTTGAATGCTTAGCAGGACATTAAAACACACTTATCAAGAGAACACCCCTAGTCATCCCTACTGCCTCTGATCTGGTGGACTCACTAAACAGAGAACACCCCTAGTCATCCCTACTGCCTCTGATCTGGTGGACTCACTAAACAGAGAACACCCCTAGTCATCCCTACTGCCTCTGATCTGGTGGACTCACTAAACAGAGAACACCCCTAGTCATCCCTACTGCCTCTGATCTGGCAGACTCACTAAACAGAGAACATCCCTAGTCATCCCTACTGCCTCTGATCTGGTGGACTCACTAAACAGAGATCATCCCTGGTCATCCCTACTGCCTCTGATCTGGTGGACTCACTAAACAGAGAACATCCCTGGTCATCCCTACTGCCTCTGATCTGGTGGACTCACTAAACAGAGAACATCCCTGGTCATCCCTACTGCCTCTGATCTGGTGGACTCACTAAACAGAGAACATCCCTAGTCATCCCTACTGCCTCTGATCTGGTGGACTCACTAAACAGAGAACACCCCTAGTCATCCCTACTGCCTCTGATCTGGTGGACTCACTAAACAGAGAACACCCCTAGTCATCCCTACTGCCTCTGATCTGGTGGACTCACTAAACAGAGAACATCCCTGGTCATCCCTACTGCCTCTGATCTGGTGGACTCACTAAACAGAGAACACCCCTAGTCATCCCTACTGCCTCTGATCTGGTGGACTCACTAAACAGAGAACACCCCTAGTCATCCCTACTGCCTCTGATCTGGCAGACTCACTAAACAGAGAACATCCCTAGTCATCCCTACTGCCTCTGATCTGGTGGACTCACTAAACAGAGAACATCCCTGGTCATCCCTACTGCCTCTGATCTGGTGGACTCACTAAACAGAGAACATCCCTGGTCATCCCTACTGCCTCTGATCTGGCGGACTCACTAAACAGAGAACACCCCTGGTCATCCCTACTGCCTCTGATCTGGCGGACTCACTAAACAGAGAACATCCCTGGTCATCCCGACTGCCTCTGATTTGGTGGACTCACTAAACAGAGAACACCCCTGGTCATCCCTACTGCCTCTGATCTGGTGGACTCACTAAACAGAGAACACCCCTGTTCATCCCTACTGCCTCTGATCTGGCGGACTCACTAAACAGAGAACACCCCTGGTCATCCCGACTGCCTCTGATCTGGCGGACTCACTAAACAGAGAACACCCCTGGTCATCCCTACTGCCTCTGATCTGGCGGACTCACTAAACAGAGAACACCCCTGGCCATCCCTACTGCCTCTGATCTGGCGGACTCACTAAACAGAGAACATCCCTGGTCATCCCGACTGCCTCTGATCTGGCGGACTCACTAAACAGAGAACATCCCTGGTCATCCCGACTGCCTCTGATCTGGCGGACTCACTAAACAGAGAACACCCCTGGTCATCCCTACTGCCTCTGATCTGGCGGACTCACTAAACAGAGAACATCCCTGGTCATCCCGACTGCCTCTGATCTGGCGGAGTCACTAAACAGAGAACATCCCTGGTCATCCCGACTGCCTCTGATCTGGCAGACTCACTAAACAGAGAACACCCCTGGTCATCCCGACTGCCTCTGATCTGGCGGACTCACTAAACAGAGAACACCCCTGGTCATCCCGACTGCCTCTGATCTGGCGGACTCACTAAACAGAGAACATCCCTGGTCATCCCTACTGCCTCTGATCTGGGGGACTCACTAAACAGAGAACACCCCTGGTCATCCCGACTGCCTCTGATCTGGCGGACTCACTAAACACAAAGGCTTCACTTGTAAATGATGTCTGAGTGTTGGAGTGTGCCCCTGGCTATCCGACAATTTAAAAAACAAGAAAATGGTGCCATCTGGTTCGCTTAAAAATAAGGAATTTGAAATGATTCATACTTTTACATGTACTTTTGATAATTAAGTATATTTGAGCAATTACATTTGCTTTTTTTATACTCAAATACTTTTAAACTTTTAAACAAATAGTATTTTACTGGGTGACTTTCACTTTTACTTGAGTCATTTTCTATTAAGACATCTTTACCTTCACTCAAGTATGACAATTGGGTAGTTTTTCCACCAATGTGCAAATGGAACATCAACACTAGATGTCTCAGGAAGGTCACAGGGTGATGATAAACTAGCTCCAACTAGCCACCATCCTCTAGTCTGTTGGAGCCTTTTCAGTTTTATAAACAGTAGTTACTCTTTAAGTAGCTCCAGTATATGTGGAGTGACTCTAGCTGAGTTTATTAAAACCACTCTGACTGCTTGTACATGTAGACAGTGACCCAACCTGCTGTGTAATCACCCTGTGGGTTGGGTTGGTTTTGGGCCAGGCGTCCTTCCTTCACTCTTAATTGGAGTCATCCCCTTACACACACTCAAGCTGTGCGGAGGATGTTGGTCACGATGAATGACTCCACTAGACACCATTCAGCTGCGGGGTGGTGACCACACTAATGCTCATGATGTGGTTAAGGGGGAGGTGGTTAATGGGGAGAGCTGTGTGAAAGGCTCTTATAACCATGATGGAGCAGAGCTGTGTCAAAGGCTCTTATAACCATGATGGAGCAGAGCTGTGTAAAAGACTCTTATAGCCATGATGGAGCAGAGCTGTGTGAAAGGCTCTTATAACCATGATGGAGCAGAGCTGTGTAAAAGACTCTTATAGCCATGGTGGAGCAGAGCTGTGTGAAAGGCTCTTATAACCATGGTGGAGCAGAGCTGTGTGAAAGGCTCTTATAGCCATGATGGAGCAGAGCTGTGTGAAAGGCTCTTATAACCATGATGGAGCAGAGCTGTGTGAAACACTCTTATAACCATGATGGAGCGTTAGGGTTAACAGCATTTACGAGGATCTAACACGGCACTTTAGAGGGGGTGGATGTTGGAGTGGCTCCTATCCACAGCCGAACTGTGAGGAAAAACAGTTTGAGTTGTTGGAGGAGTGGACATTTACGATGAAAGCAGTCAAACAGAGTGATGGTTGCTCTCAACGTGGTTCATTTGTTGAGGTGACGGGTCTGGTACGTAGAGGTTTCGCTTTAACACAAGCCATCCTCACACTGCAATTAAAACCTTAATCGCTAGCGCCACGGGCACACTGAGAGGCAGTACCCATATTCTCTCTCCATTGGTATCTTGTCTAGGAACCATGTGTGGGAGCGTTCATGGGAATATTGGTGTAGTGAGCAATGTACTCTTTAGAATAGAGAACCAGGACAGTTAAGTGGTACCATCTTTTCGACAATGGGTATACACTGAGTGGACAAAACATTAAGGACACATGCACTTTCCATGACATAGACTGATGGGGAGGAGACAGGTTAAATAAGGATTTTTAAGCCTTGAGACAATTGAGACATGGATTTGTTTTGTGTGCCATTCAGAGGATGAATGGGAAAGACAAAGATGAAGGTGCCTTTGAACGGGGTATGGTAGTAGGTGCCAGGCACACAGGTTTGTGTCAAGAACTTTCGATGCTGCTGGGGGTTTTCACGCTCAACAGTTTCCCGTGTGTATCAAGAATTGCTCACCACCCAAAATGACATCCAACCAATTTGACTCAACTGTGGGAAGCATAAGAGTCAACATGGGCCTGCATCCCTGTGGAATGCTTTCGACACCTTGTAGAGTCCATGTCCTGACGAACTGAGGCTGTCTTGAGGGCAGAAGGGAGGTTGGCAACTCAATATTAGGATGGTGTCCTTAATGTTTTGTACACTTAGTATACTGTAGGTCACCAGAATTAGCTTCTGAGCAAAAAAGGTTGGAACGTGATGGGTAGCACTGCTTCCTGTCAAGGCAGATTGTGATAAATAGTGGTGTCAAGTTGTTACTGTGTGGTATCATTGATTTTTATTGATTTTAAATTAGGAAAGTCAGTTAAAAGAACAAATTCTTGTTACAATGACGGCCTACCCCGGCCAAACCCTAACCAGGAAGACCCTATCAGGGCCAGTTGTGATACAGCCTGGAATCAAACCAAGGTCTGTAGTGATGCCTCTGAGATGCAGTGCCTTAGACCGCTGAACCAGGGCCTGTAGTGACGTCTCTAGCACTGAGATGCAGTGCCTTAGACCACTGCACCACTCGGGAGCCCGTGTTCATCATTAACATTATAGGTGACCTGAAAACAGCTAGCTTCCAGGTACAGTACATTAGAAAGAGAAAGAAGTGTGTCCCTGACCAGGAAATGGGAGGTGTAGTCATGAGATAACAAATCTACTCCTTGATGCAGCAGACATGAGATAACACATCTACTCCTTGATGCAGCAGGTGCTAGATAACACATCTACTCCTTGATGCAGCAGACATGAGATAACACATATACTCCTTGATGCAGCAGACATGAGATAACACATCTACTCCTTGATGCAGCAGGTGCTAGATAACACATCTACTCCTTGATGCAGCAGACATGAGATAACACATCTACTCCTTGATGCAACAGGTGCTAGATAACACATCTACTCCTTGATGCAGCAGGTGCTAGATAACACATCTACTCCTTGATGCAGCAGGTGCTAGATAACACATCTACTCCTTGATGCAGCAGGTGCTAGATAACACATCTACTCCTTGATGCAGCAGGTGCTAGATAAAAAATCTACTCCTTGATGCAGCAGGTGCTAGATAACAAATCTACTCCTTGATGCAGCAGGTGCTAGATAACACATCTACTCCTTGATGCAGCAGACATGAGATAACACATCTACTCATCTACTCCTTGATGCAGCAGGCTTGTGTTCATCAACTCCTTGATGCGGCAGGCTTGTGTTCATCAACTCCTTGATACAGCAGGCTTGTGTTCATCAACTCCTTGATGCAGCAGGCTTGTGTGCATCAACTCATTGATGCAGCAGGCTTGTGTTCATCAACTCCTTGATGCAGCAGGCTTGTGTGCATCAACTCCTTGATGCAGCAGGCTTGTGTTCATCTACTCCTTGATGCAGCAGGCTTGTGTTCATCTACTCCTTGATGCAGCAGGCTTGTGTTCATCTACTCCTTGATGCAGCAGGCTTGTGTTCATCTACTCCTTGATGCAGCAGGCTTCTGTTCATCTACTCCTTGATGCAGCAGGCGTGTGTTGAGTGCCTGCTAGAAGGATCTGCTCTAAATGGGCACAGGACAGCTCCTTAGTCTTCAGACAAGAAGAGCAGCCTAGTCCCTCCCTCCATCACTCGCTGTGGCTGTTATATCTGCAGGTGCATCTGCAGCTATCTCTTAATGATTCATGTTTTGGCACTGTTCCCCCTCTTACTGGAGCCTTTGTGAAGAGGGAGAGAGACATAAGGGAGTTAGCTGTGTAGGAGAGAGAAAGAGGGGAGTTAGCTGTGTAGGAGAGAGAAAGAGGGGAGTTAGTTGTGTAGGAGAGAGAAATAAGGGAGTTAGCTGTGTAGGAGAGAGAAAGAGGGGAGTTAGCTGTGTAGGAGAGAGAAAGAGGGGAGTTAGTTGTGTAGGAGAGAGAAAGAGGGGAGTTAGCTGTGTAGGAGAGAGAAATAAGGGAGTTAGCTGTGTAGGAGAGCGAAGTAAGGGGAGTTAGTTGTGTAGGAGAAAGAAAGAGGGGAGTTAGTTGTGTAGGAGAGAGAAAGAGGGGAGTTAGCTGTGTAGGAGAGAGAAATAAGGGAGTTAGCTGTGTAGGAGAGCGAAATAAGGGAGTTAGCTGTGTAGGAGAGCGAAATAAGGGAGTTAGCTGTGTAGGAGAGAGAAAGAAGAGAGTTAGCTGTGTAGGAGAGAGAAAGAAGAGAGTTAGCTGTGTAGGAGAGCGAAATAAGGGAGTTAGCTGTGTAGGAGAGAGAAAGAGGGACAGAAAATAAAGAATGGAGAAATGGAATGGAGAGAGTGCATAAGTATGCAACACAGGCCACGTTTCATAGAGAGAGAGAGAGAGAGAGAGAGAGAGAGAGAGAGAGAGGAGAGAGAGAGAGAGAGAGGTGGTAGGTGTTTGGTGAGATATTATTGCTGAGCTCAGAGTTATTTCTTGAGGTATGGCCAGCTTTCCAACAATACATCAAGAAAAAAAATAGTATCTCAGAGTTGATTTTCCCTGGCTGTTGGCACATCAGTCATAGGCCTCTGGTACCTCTGTGAGTTGCAGAACCAGAGAAGGGAGAGAGAGGAGTGATCAGTCAAACCACCTTGAGTGTAAACAAACAGCAGCACCTCCTTGATTCACAACTGGATCTCATTCTCTAAGGTTGTAAACATAAACAACATAACAATGACAGCACACATCCCTGAAACATGTCATTAAAAAGGAGTCAAAAGGAGTTAAAGCAGCTAAAATGTCTCTCTCTTTAATCCCACCTGTTGAAACAGTGAATATCTTTGTCCTCTTTGAAGCGTTCTGTTCCATAACTCCTTTAGTATACTGACCTGTCCAGATGTCTGTCTGTTCCATAACTCCTTTAGTATACTGACCTGTCCAGATGTCTGTCTGTTCCATAACTGCTTAAGTATACTGACCTGTCCAGATGTCTGTCTGTTCCATAACTCCTTTAGTATACTGACCTGTCCAGATGTCTGTCTGTTCCATAACTCCTTTAGTATACTGACCTGTCCAGATGTCTGTCTGTTCCATAACTCCTTTAGTATATCGACCTGTCCAGATGTCTGTCTGTTCCATAACTCCTTTAGTATACTGACCTGTCCAGATATCTGTCTGTTCCATAACTCCTTTAGTATACTGACCTGTCCAGATGTCTGTCTGTTCCATAACTCCTTTAGTATACTGACCTGTCCAGATGTCTGTCTGTTCCATAACTGCTTAAGTATACTGACCTGTCCAGATGTCTGTCTGTTCCATAACTCCTTTAGTATACTGACCTGTCCAGATGTCTGTCTGTTCCATAACTCCTTTAGTATACTGACCTGTCCAGATGTCTGTCTGTTCCATAACTGCTTAAGTATACTGACCTGTCCAGATGTCTGTCTGTTCCATAACTCCTTTAGTATACTGACCTGTCCAGATGTCTGTCTGTTCCATAACTCCTTTAGTATATCGACCTGTCCAGATGTCTGTCTGTTCCATAACTCCTTTAGTATACTGACCTGTCCAGATGTCTGTCTGTTCCATAACTCCTTTAGTATATTGACCTGTCCAGATGTCTTTGCAAAACGTACCAGTCTTTTTTCCTGACAAAAGGAGTGAAAAGTCTTTGCATGTCCTGCATTCATCTCAATCAAACCATATCAGAGTGAAGAGCTCTTTGGATACACACGGAAGAGCAATACCATTTCAAGGTCCACACGATGAGGTTAAACTATTTCTGTGAATACACACATTCCGGTCAGACTAACATGAGCGTCAAGATGTATTTATACATGAGCTTGGCAGTACTAAGCAAAGACTAATTTATTTCTAGTCTATTTCAAACTACTCGACTCACCCTATTTGTCCCTGACATCACCCTGGGCAACCTTGTCCACGTTTAAAGGCAGTGTGGAATGTGGAAAATAACTGGAACATGTAGCAGTTAATCCAAAATGAGTTAGACTTACTGCCACTGGATTAGGCTTACTGCCACTGGATTAGACTTACTGCCACTGGAATAGGTTTACTGCCACTGGAATAGGCTTACTGCCACTGGAATAGGCTTACTGCCACTGGAATAGGCTCACTGGAATAGGTTTACTTCCACTGGAATAGGTTTACTGCCACTGGAATAGGCTTACTGCCACTGGAATAGGTTTACTGCCACTGGAATAGACTTACTGCCACTGGAATAGACTTACTGCCACTGGAATAGGTTTTACTGCCACTGGAATAGGCTTACTGCCACTGGAATAGGCTTACTGCCACTGGAATAGGCTTACTGCCACTGGAATAGGCTTACTGCCACTGGAATAGGTTTACTGCCACTGGAATAGACTTACTGCCACTGGAATAGGCTTACTGCCAC
>NW_022265047.1:0-19242 GCF_002021735.2 Oncorhynchus kisutch | reverse complement strand
TCTCTCTCCTCTCTCTCTCTCCCTGTCTCTCTCTCTCTCCCTGTCTCTCTCCCCTGTCTCTCTCTCCTCTCTCTCTCCCCTGTCTCTCTCCTCTCTCTCTCCCCTGTCTCTCTCTCCCCTGTCTCTCTCTCCCCTGTCTCTCTCCCCTGTCTCTCTCTCCCCTGTCTCTCTCTCCCCTGTCTCTCTCTCCCTGTCTCTCTCTCCCTGTCTCTCTCGTCTCTCTCTCGTCTCTGTCTCTCTCTCCCCTGTCTCTCTCGTCTCTCTCTCGTCTACTGTCTCTCTCTCCCCTGTCTCTCTCGTCTCTCTCTCGTCTCTGTCTCTCTCCCCTGTAGCAGTAAGCTGCTGTCAGAGCTGCGTCAGGAAGCAGCGGTGTGCCTGGGTCTCCTGTGCACCGCTCTGAGCTATGAAACAGAGCGCATCTTCAAGTGGATGTTTGTCAAGTTCAGCTCCAGCACCCGGGACGAGGTCAGGCTGCTGTACCTGGTGGCAGCGTACCGAGCCCTGGAGGCAGCCGGAGAGAGGAAAGCCTTCTCACCTGTCATGCAGGTAGGAGGAACCAGGGCCCCGTTCATAGTGTCTCACAGTAGGAGGAACCAGGGCCCTGTTCATAGTGTCTCACAGTAGGAGGGAACCAGGGCCCCGTTCATAGTGTCTCACAGTAGGAGGAACCAGGGCCCCCGTTCATAGTGTCTCACAGTAGGAGGAACCAGGGCCCCGTTCATAGTGTCTCACAGTAGTAGGAACCAGGGCCCTGTTCATAGTGTCTCACAGTAGGAGGAACCAGGGCCCCGTTCATAGTGTCTCACAGTAGGAGGAACCAGGGCCCCGTTCATAGTGTCTCACAGTAGGAGGAACCAGGGCCCCGTTCATAGTGTCTCACAGTAGGAGGAACCAGGGCCCCGTTCATAGTGTCTCACAGTAGGAGGAACCAGGGCCCCGTTCATAGTGTCTCACAGTAGGAGGAACCAGGGCCCCGTTCATAGTGTCTCACAGTAGGAGGAACCAGGGCCCTGTTCATAGTGTCTCACAGTAGGAGGAACCAGGGCCCTGTTCATAGTGTCTCACAGTAGGAGGAACCAGGGCCCTGTTCATAGTGTCTCACAGTAGGAGGAACCAGGGCCCTGTTCATAGTGTCTCACAGTAGGAGGAACCAGGGCCCTGTTCATAGTGTCTCACAGTAGGAGGAACCAGGGCCCTGTTCATAGTGTCTCACAGTAGGAGGAACCAGGGCCCTGTTCATAGTGTCTCACAGTAGGAGGAACCAGGGCCCTGTTCATAGTGTCTCACAGTAGGAGGAACCAGGGCCCTGTTCATAGTGTCTCACAGAAGGAGGAACCAGGGCCCTGTTCATAGTGTCTCACAGTAGGAGGAACCAGGGCCCTGTTCATAGTGTCTCACAGTAGGAGGGCTGACTTGGGATCATTTTGACCTTTTTAGATCACAATGAATAAGATGACATTGACGAGGGGGGGGGGGTGCCTGATCCCAGATCAGCACTCGTACCCTGATAAGTTTTTGTTATAAGGCCCAGGGTTGTTGTTAGGGACGGTTACGTTGAGAGAGGGGCAGGGTGGGTAATTGACCGTCTGTGGCGGCCATGTTTTGTGTCAGCTGGTGATGAGTAGCCTGCAGTCCATCCTGGAGAACCTGGACACGCCGGAGCTGCTGTGTCAGAGCGTCCACTGTATCCTGCAGGTGGCCCGCTGCCACCCACACGTCTTCAGCACCAACTTCAGAGTGAGTGGTAACACACACACACACACACACACACCCACACACGTCTTCAGCACCAACTTCAGAGTGAGTGGTAACACACACACACACACCACACACACACACACACACCCCCACACGTCTTCAGCACCAACTTCAGAGTGAGTGGTAACACACACACACCCCCACACGTCTTCAGCACCAACTTCAGAGTGAGTGGTAACACACACACACACCACACACACACACACCCCCCCACACGTCTTCAGCACCAACTTCAGAGTGAGTGGTAACACACACACACCACACACACACACACACCCCCACACGTCTTCAGCACCAACTTCAGAGTGAGTGGTAACACACACACACACACACACACACACGTCTTCAGCACCAACTTCAGAGTGAGTGGCATCACACACACACCCCCACACGTCTTCAGCACCAACTTCAGAGTGAGTGGTAACACACACACACCACACACACACACACACACCCCCACACGTCTTCAGCACCAACTTCAGAGTGAGTGGTAACACACACACACACACACACACACACACACGTCTTCAGCACCAACTTCAGAGTGAGTGGCAACACACACACACACACACCCCCACACGTCTTCAGCACCAACTTGAGAGTGAGTGGCAACACACACACACACACACCCCCACACGTCTTCAGCACCAACTTGAGAGTGAGTGGCAACACACACACACACACACACACACACACACACACACACACACACACGTCTTCAGAACCAACTTCAGAGTGAGTGGCAACACACACACACACACACACATCTTCAGCACCAACTTCCTACTGCCTGGCTCGCTCCCTCTCTCTCTATCTCGTCTCCTACTGCCTTGCTCACTCCCTCTCTCTACTTCTGTCTCCTACTGCCTGGCTCGCTCCCTCTCTCTACCTCATCTCCTCCTACCTGGTTCGCTCCCTCTCTCTCTACCTCGTCTCCTACTGCCTGGCTCGCTCTCTCTTCTCTCTACCTCATCTCCTCCTACCTGGTTCGCTCCCTCTCTCTCTACCTCGTCTCCTACTGCCTGGCTCGCTCTCTCTTCTCTCTACCTCATCTCCTCCTACCTGGTTCGCTCCCTCTCTCTCTACCTCGTCTCCTCCTACCTGGTTCTCTCTCTCTGTCTCTCTACCTCGTCTCCTCCTACCTGGTTCTCTCCCTCTCTCTCTACCTCGTCTCCTCCTGCCTGGTTCTCTCCCTCTCTCTCTACCTCGTCTCCTCCTGCATGGTTCTCTCTCTCTACCTCGTCTCCTCCTGCCTGGTTCTCTCCCTCTCTACCTCGTCTCCTCCTGCCTGGTTCTCTCCCTCTTTCACTACCTCGTCTCCTACTGCCTGGTTCGCTTCCTCTTTCACTACCTCGTCTCCTACTGCCTGGTTCGCTTCCTCTTTCACTACCTCGTCTCCTACTGCCTGGTTCGCTCCCTCTCTCACTACCTCGTCTCCTACTGCCTGGTTCGCTCCCTCTTTCACTACCTCGTCTCCTACTGCCTGGTTCGCTTCCTCTTTCACTACCTCGTCTCCTACTGCCTGGTTCGCTCCCTCTCTCACTACCTCGTCTCCTACTGCCTGGTTCGCTCCCTCTCTCTCTACCTCGTCTCCTACTGCCTGGCTCGCTCCCTCTCTCTCTACCTCGTCTCCTACTGCGTGGCTCGCTCCCTCTTTCACTACCTCGTCTCCTACTGCCTGGCTCGCTCCCTCTTTCACTACCTCGTCTACTACTGCGTGGCTCGCTCCCTCTTTCACTACCTCGTCTCCTACTGCGTGACTCGCTCCCTCTTTCACTACCTCGTCTCCTACAGCGTGGCTCGCTCCCTCTTTCACTACCTCGTCTCCTCCTGCCTGGTTCTCTCCCTCTCTCTACCTCGTCTCCTACTGCGTGGCTCGCTCCCTCTCTCTCTACCTCGTCTCCTACTGCGTGGCTCGCTCCCTCTCTCACTACCTCGTCTCCTACTGCCTGGTTCGCTCCCTCTCTCTCTACCTCGTCTCCTACTGCCTGGCTCGCTCCCTCTCTCTCTACCTCGTCTCCTACTGCGTGGCTCGCTCCCTCTTTCACTACCTCGTCTCCTACTGCCTGGCTCGCTCCCTCTTTCACTACCTCGTCTACTACTGCGTGGCTCGCTCCCTCTTTCACTACCTCGTCTCCTACTGCGTGACTCGCTCCCTCTTTCACTACCTCGTCTCCTACTGCGTGGCTCGCTCCCTCTTTCACTACCTCGTCTCCTCCTGCCTGGTTCTCTCCCTCTCTCTACCTCGTCTCCTACTGCGTGGCTCGCTCCCTCTCTCTCTACCTCGTCTCCTACTGCGTGGTAACACACACACACCCCCACACGTCTTCAGCACCAACTTCAGAGTGAGTGGTAACACACACACACACCACACACACACACACCCCCCCACACGTCTTCAGCACCAACTTCAGAGTGAGTGGTAACACACACACACCACACACACACACACACCCCCACACGTCTTCAGCACCAACTTCAGAGTGAGTGGTAACACACACACACACACACACACACACACACACACACGTCTTCAGCACCAACTTCAGAGTGAGTGGCATCACACACACACCCCCACACGTCTTCAGCACCAACTTCAGAGTGAGTGGTAACACACACACACCCACACACACACACACACACCCCCACACGTCTTCAGCACCAACTTCAGAGTGAGTGGTAACACACACACACACACACACACACACACACGTCTTCAGCACCAACTTCAGAGTGAGTGGCAACACACACACACACACACCCCCACACGTCTTCAGCACCAACTTGAGAGTGAGTGGCAACACACACACACACACACCCCCACACGTCTTCAGCACCAACTTGAGAGTGAGTGGCAACACACACACACACACACACACACACACACACACACACACACACGTCTTCAGAACCAACTTCAGAGTGAGTGGCAACACACACACACACACACACATCTTCAGCACCAACTTCCTACTGCCTGGCTCGCTCCCTCTCTCTCTATCTCGTCTCCTACTGCCTTGCTCACTCCCTCTCTCTACCTCGTCTCCTACTGCCTGGCTCGCTCTCTCTTCTCTCTACCTCATCTCCTCCTACCTGGTTCGCTCCCTCTCTCTCTACCTCGTCTCCTACTGCCTGGCTCGCTCTCTCTTCTCTCTACCTCATCTCCTCCTACCTGGTTCGCTCCCTCTCTCTCTACCTCGTCTCCTACTGCCTGGCTCGCTCTCTCTTCTCTCTACCTCATCTCCTCCTACCTGGTTCGCTCCCTCTCTCTCTACCTCGTCTCCTCCTACCTGGTTCTCTCTCTCTGTCTCTCTACCTCGTCTCCTCCTACCTGGTTCTCTCCCTCTCTCTCTACCTCGTCTCCTCCTGCCTGGTTCTCTCCCTCTCTCTCTACCTCGTCTCCTCCTGCATGGTTCTCTCTCTCTACCTCGTCTCCTCCTGCCTGGTTCTCTCCCTCTCTACCTCGTCTCCTCCTGCCTGGTTCTCTCCCTCTTTCACTACCTCGTCTCCTACTGCCTGGTTCGCTTCCTCTTTCACTACCTCGTCTCCTACTGCCTGGTTCGCTTCCTCTTTCACTACCTCGTCTCCTACTGCCTGGTTCGCTCCCTCTCTCACTACCTCGTCTCCTACTGCCTGGTTCGCTCCCTCTTTCACTACCTCGTCTCCTACTGCCTGGTTCGCTTCCTCTTTCACTACCTCGTCTCCTACTGCCTGGTTCGCTCCCTCTCTCACTACCTCGTCTCCTACTGCCTGGTTCGCTCCCTCTCTCTCTACCTCGTCTCCTACTGCCTGGCTCGCTCCCTCTCTCTCTACCTCGTCTCCTACTGCGTGGCTCGCTCCCTCTTTCACTACCTCGTCTCCTACTGCCTGGCTCGCTCCCTCTTTCACTACCTCGTCTACTACTGCGTGGCTCGCTCCCTCTTTCACTACCTCGTCTCCTACTGCGTGACTCGCTCCCTCTTTCACTACCTCGTCTCCTACAGCGTGGCTCGCTCCCTCTTTCACTACCTCGTCTCCTCCTGCCTGGTTCTCTCCCTCTCTCTACCTCGTCTCCTACTGCGTGGCTCGCTCCCTCTCTCTCTACCTCGTCTCCTACTGCGTGGCTCGCTCCCTCTCTCACTACCTCGTCTCCTACTGCCTGGTTCGCTCCCTCTCTCTCTACCTCGTCTCCTACTGCCTGGCTCGCTCCCTCTCTCTCTACCTCGTCTCCTACTGCGTGGCTCGCTCCCTCTTTCACTACCTCGTCTCCTACTGCCTGGCTCGCTCCCTCTTTCACTACCTCGTCTACTACTGCGTGGCTCGCTCCCTCTTTCACTACCTCGTCTCCTACTGCGTGACTCGCTCCCTCTTTCACTACCTCGTCTCCTACTGCGTGGCTCGCTCCCTCTTTCACTACCTCGTCTCCTCCTGCCTGGTTCTCTCCCTCTCTCTACCTCGTCTCCTACTGCGTGGCTCGCTCCCTCTCTCTCTACCTCGTCTCCTACTGCGTGGCTCGCTCCCTCTCTCTCTACCTCGTCTCCTACTGCGTGGCTCGCTCCCTCTTTCACTACCTCGTCTCCTACTGCGTGGCTCGCTCCCTCTTTCACTACCTCGTCTCCTACTGCCTGACTCGC
Organism: Oncorhynchus kisutch; assembly: GCF_002021735.2. Lineage (NCBI taxonomy): Eukaryota > Metazoa > Chordata > Actinopteri > Salmoniformes > Salmonidae > Oncorhynchus > Oncorhynchus kisutch. Next base: position 12,871 of record NW_022265047.1, on the reverse strand, counting down.
TTCCTCTTTCACTACCTCGTCTCCTACTGCCTGGCTCGCTCCCTCTTTCACTACCTCGTCTCCTACTGCCTGGTTCTCTCCCTCTCTCTCTACCTCGTCTCCTCCTGCCTGGTTCTCTCCCTCTCTCTCTACCTCGTCTCCTCCTGCCTGGTTCTCTCCCTCTCTCTCTACCTCGTCTCCTCCTGCCTGGTTCTCTCTCTCTACCTCGTCTCCTCCTGCCTGGTTCTCTCCCTCTCTCTCTACCTCGTCTCCTCCTGCCTGGTTCTCTCCCTCTCTCACTACCTCGTCTCCTCCTGCCTGGTTCTCTCCCTCTCTGTCTCTACCAGCAGGTCTTCTTAATGTCCCCCAGAGTGTCTACAGTGAAGTATGTGTGTTGTGTTGACCTTGCCTGTTGTGTGTGACAGGATACGGTGGATATCTTGGTGGGCTGGCACATTGACCACACACAGAAACAGTCTCTGACTCAGCAGGTCTCAGGTGAGTAGACACACACGTTTTCCATCTTCCTCTTAGAATAGAATATAATCCGAATTCAGTGGGGTTGGACAGATTTCTGCAAGTCTGTAGTTGACATCACCAGGCTTGTCATGGGGGATCCAATCAGGTTTGAGTTAAACTCCATATAGTTGAAATGGATTAAAACCAAATGGGAACTGATTATGGACCGATATTCATAGTTTATTGTCAGTCAAGGACCATCAAATTCAAGACTATCAATAGTGGAGTCACTTCCTGGAAATGGACTGCAAGGACATAATAAGTAGAGTGCAGCCATCCGGACCTCTGAACACCGAATACGGACCCTGGGGCTAAATGAGTTGGACCCTGGGGCTAAATGAGTTGGACCCTGGGGCTAAATGAGTTGGACCCTGGGGCTAAATGAGTTGGGCCCTGGGGCTAAATGAGTTGGGCCCTGGGGCTAAATGAGTTGGGCCCTGGGGCTAAATGAGTTGGGCCCTGGGGCTAAATGAGTTGGGCCCTGGGGCTAAATGAGTTGGGCCCTGGGGCTAAATGAGTTGGACACCTCTGGTTTTACACAAGTCAACTGTGTGTGAACTGTGTGTGTGTGTGAACTGTGTGTGTGTGTGAACTGTGTGTGTGTATGAACTGTGTGTGTGTGCAGGCTGGCTGCAGAGCCTGGAACAGTTCTGGGTAGCAGACCTGACCTTCTCCACCACGCTGTTGGGACAGTTTCTAGAGGACATGGAGGCCTACGCAGAGGTCAGTAACACCACCACACACACACAGACAGTTCTGGGTAGCAGACCACCGGTGGACTCCAATGAAGTTGTAGTGACATCAAGGATGATCAATGGAAATGTATGTAATCCATTAAGATTTCAGGGTTTAACACAACAACATGCGGAATAAGTCTAGGGGTTTAACAACATGTGGAATAAGTCTAGGGGTTTAACACCACAACATGCGGAATTAGTCTAGGGGTTTAACACAACAACATGCGGAATAAGCCTAGGGGTTTAACACAACAACATGTAGAATAAGTCTAGGGGTTTAACACAACAACATGCGGAATAAGTCTAGGGGTTTAACACAACAACATGCGGAATAAGTCTAGGGGTTTAACACAACAACATGCGGAATAAGTCTAGGGGTTTAACACCACAACATGTGGAATAAGCCTAGGGGTTTAACACCACAACATGTGGAATAAGCCTAGGGGTTTAACACAACAACATGCGAAATAAGTCTAGGGGTTTAACACAACAACATGTGGAATAAGTCTAGGGGTTTAACACAACAACATACGGAATAAGTCTAGGGGTTTAACACAACAACATGTAGAATAAGCCTAGGGGTTTAACACAACAACAACATGTAGAATAAGTCTAGGGGTTTAACACAACAACAACATGTAGAATAAGTCTAGGGGTTTAACACCACAACATGTAGAATAAGTCTAGGGGTTTAACAACATGTAGAATAAGTCTAGGGGTTTAACACCACAACAACACATAGAATAAGTCTAGGGGTTTAACACAACAACATGTAGAATAAGCCTAGGGGTTTAACACAACAACATGTAGAATAAGCCTAGGGGTTTAACACAACAACATGTAGAATAAGCCTAGGGGTTAACACAACAACATGTAGAATAAGTCTAGGGATTTAACACAACAACATGTAGAATAAGTCTAGGGGTTTAACACAACAACAACATGTAGAATAAGTCTAGGGGTTTAACACAACAACAACATGTAGAATAAGTCTAGGGGTTTAACAACATGTAGAATAAGTCTAGGGGTTTAACACCACAACAACACATAGAATAAGTCTAGGGGTTTAACACAACAACATGTAGAATAAGTCTAGGGGTTTAACACAACAACAACATGTAGAATACGTCTAGGGGTTTAACACAACAACAACATGTAGAATAAGTCTAGGGGTTTAACAACATGTAGAATAAGTCTAGGGGTTTAACACAACAACATGTAGAATAAGTCTAGGGGTTTAACACAACAACATGTAGAATAAGTCTAGGGGTTTAACACAACAACATGTAGAATAAGTCTAGGGGTTTAACACAACAACATGTAGAATAAGTCTAGGGGTTTAACACCACAACATGTAGAATACGTCTAGGGGTTTAACAACATGTAGAATAAGCCTAGGGGTTTAACAACACAACATGTAGAATAAGTCTAGGGGTTTAACAACATGTAGAATACGTCTAGGGGTTTAACAACATGTAGAATAAGTCTAGGAGTTTAACAACATGTAGAATAAGTCTAGGAGTTTAACAACACAACATGTAGAATACGCCTAGGGGTTTAACACAACATGTAGAATAAGTCTAGGGGTTTTAACACCACAACATGTAGAATAAGCCTAGGGGTTTAACACAACATGTAGAATAAGTCTAGGGGTTTAACACAACATGTAGAATAAGTCTAGGGGTTTAACACCACAACAACATGTAGAATAAGTCTAGGGGTTTAACACCACAACAACATGTAGAATAAGTCTAGGGGTTTAACACAACATGTAGAATAATCTAGGGGTTTAACACAACATGTAGAATAATCTAGGGGTTTAACACAACAACATGTAGAATAATCTAGGGGTTTAACACAACAACATGTAGAATAAGTCTAGGGGTTTAACACAACATGTAGAATAAGTCTAGGGGTTTAACACAACAACATGTAGAATAAGCCTAGGGGTTTAACACAACAACATGTAGAATAAGCCTAGGGGTTTAACACAACATGTAGAATAAGCCTAGGGGTTTAACACAACATGTAGAATAAGCCTAGGGGTTTAACACAACATGTAGAATAAGCCTAGGGGTTTAACACAACATGTAGAATAAGTCTAGGGGTTTAACACAACATGTAGAATAAGTCTAGGGGTTTAACACAACATGTAGAATAAGTCTAGGGGTTTAACACAACATGTAGAATACGTCTAGGGGTTTAACACAACATGTAGAATACGTCTAGGGGGTTTAACACAACATGTAGAATAAGTCTAGGGGTTTAACACAACATGTAGAATAAGTCTAGGGGTTTAACACAACATGTAGAATAAGTCTAGGGGTTTAACACAACATGTAGAATAAGTCTAGGGGTTTAACACAACATGTAGAATAAGTCTAGGGGTTTAACACAACATGTAGAATAAGTCTAGGGGTTTAACACCACAACAACATGTAGAATAAGTCTAGGGGTTTAACACCACAACAACATGTAGAATAAGTCTAGGGGTTTAACACCACAACAACATGTAGAATAAGTCTAGGGGTTTAACACCACAACAACATGTAGAATAAGTCTAGGGGTTTAACACCACAACAACATGTAGAATAAGTCTAGGGGTTTAACACAACATGTAGAATAGGTCTAGGGGTCTGAATACTTTTTGAAGACTGTTGCAGTGGAACATGTTGGTGTCGCTGACATCCTGTTGTATTAACATTACATTTGAAATGTCATGAACAAATCTATGGACTTCCTGTCCCACGTTGTCTCCAGGACCTGGGTCATGTGGGTTCTGGCGAGGCGGTAGACGAGGACATCCCTCCTCCCACGGTGTCTCTGCCCAAACTGGCCGCCCTGCTGAGGGTGTTCAGCACCGTGGTGCGCTGCATCGGACAGCGCTTCAACCCCATTAGAGGACCGCCCATCACACAGGCATACGTCTCTGATGTAAGGAGAGAGACACACACACACACACACACCCATCACAGGCATATGTCTCTGTAAGGCGAGATAGGTAGAAAGACACGCACAGACTCTCGTAATTAACCAGGCATATGTCACATATCATTTGTTCCCAAAACAACCTTACATCCTCCCTCTCCTTCCTCACTCTCTCCTTCCGCACTCTCTCCTTCCTCACTCTCTCCTTCCTCCCTCTACTCCCTCTCTCCTTACCTCCTCCCTCTCCTTCCTCCCTCTACTCCCTCTCTCCTTCCTCCCTTTCTCCAGGTTTTGAACCGGGTGTTGGCGTGCGTGTCGACGGCCAAGCAGGTGTTGTTCTCTGAGCCGGTGTTGACGGCGGGGAACGAGTGTGTGTGTGTCCTGCTGGTGAGCTTGGAGCCGTCCGCACAGCTGACCGACGTCGTCATCACCTACGGTCTGGACCAGCTGGATGCCTGCCGGGCCTGTGGCCCAGAGTACAGCCTGGCCGTCCTCAGCCTCATCACGTTGGTAAGAACTGGTTCTAATACTGGTTTTTATACGGCCGGGGACTGTTTTTATACGGCCGGGGACTGGTTTTATACGGCCGGGACTGGTTTTATACGGCCGGGGACTGGTTTTATACGGCCGGGGACTGGTTTTATACGGCCGGGGACTGGTTTTATACGGCCGGGGACTGGTTTTATACGGCCGGGGACTGGTTTATACGGCCGGGGACTGGTTTTATACGGCCGGGGACTGGTTTTATACGGCCGGGGACTGGTTTTATACGGCCGGGGACTGGTTTATACGGCCGGGGACTGGTTTTATACGGCCGGGGACTGGTTTTATACGGCCGGGGACTGGTTTTATACGGCCGGGGACTGGTTTTATACGGCCGGGGACTGGTTTTATACGGCCGGGGACTGGTTTTATACGGCCGGGGACTGGTTTTATACGGCCGGGGACTGGTTTTTATACGGCCGGGGACTGGTTTTATACGGCCGGGGACTGGTTTTATACGGCCGGGGACTGGTTTTATACGGCCGGGGACTGGTTTTATACGGCCGGGGACTGGTTTTATGCGGCCGGGGACTGGTTTTTTGCGGCCGGGGACTGGTTTTATGCGGCCGGGGACTGGTTTTATTCGGCCGGGGGACAGTTTTTTTATACAGGTGAGAACTGGTTTAAACCGGTTACGAAGAATGTTTCCTCAAACAGCAAATTTCAGGTCTTGTGAGCGGAAACTTGAATGTTGCGTCCAATATAGGCCTACATTCTGAAACATGTTGACAATTCTATGCATGTCTGCCCGAATGCAGAGAACTTGGTTGGTCGTTCAACGTGTTGCCTCTCCTCCTAATAATAACCCCATATTGATTATCTGCTCCTAATGGTCTCTTCTCTCTCTGTGTGTTGTAGATTGTGGACCAGATCAACACTAAGCTCCCAGCGTGGTTTGTGGAGAAGCTGCTGGCTCCGACGTCACAGCTCCTGGAGCTACGCTTCAACAGGGACAGAGAGGTGGGTTTGTTTGTCAGGGATGTGACAAATGGAAACACGTTCTTAACTTTTTAAATGTCGTTTTCAGTTAAAACGATAAGAAAAATGTGTAGTATTGGGACCTATGGGGCCAATGAAGTTCCATCGACCACCACCATAGGCTGAATCTCAAACCCAACACTTGGGCCCCTAAGCCCTTTATCGAGTGGCCACTTGCTGTTGTGTTCGATGGTGATCATTTGAGTCTGCAAGAGTTTTGCCCCAAAGGAGCATTGAGACGATGCACACTAATGTCACAGAGATGTAATGTTAGCTAGCTAAGGATGTTGAGCTCTGATAAACACAGAGATGTAATGTTAGCTAGCTAAGGATGTTGGGCTCTGATAAACACAGAGATGTAATGTTAGCTAGCTAAGGATGTTGGGCTCTGATAAACACAGAGATGTAATGTTAGCTAGCTAAGGATGTTGGGCTCTCTCTCTCTCCAGGTGATGTCAGCAGCCCTGGGTGTTTCTGTCTGTGTGTCTTCAGTGACCTCCTCTGCTCTCTATCTCTCTCCAGGTGATGTCAGCAGCCCTGGGTGTTTCTGTCTGTATCTCTTCACTGACCCCCTCTGCTCTCTCCCCCCCCCCCCCCCTCCCAGGTGATGTCAGCAGCCCTGGGTGTGTACCAGTCTGTTTTGAGCCTGAAGAACATCCCCATTCTGGAAGCAGCATATAAACTGGTTCTGGGAGAGATGGCCTGTGCCCTGTCCAGCCTTCTGGCACCCTTGGGCCTCTCTCCGACCCCTGGTACCCCCTCCCCGACCCCTCCACCCTTTCCCGGCATCCAGCACCCTGTCTTTGCCCCCCTCACCCTCACCCCAGAGAGGGCAGAGTTCACCCTCATCTTCAACCTGTCAGCCCTCACCACCATCGGCAACACCAAGAACTCACTCATAGGGGTATGTTGGATTACCCCACACACACACACACACACACATTTCTGGCCCAAATACCGAGCACTCACTCATAGGGGTATGTCACATATCACACACACTGCACTACCATCAGCAACACCAAGTAACATGACTGAACTATAACTTAAAATGTACCTCTGGCTTGTCTCTCCTCCCTCTGCCCCTCTCCCTCTGCCCTCCCCCTCTGCCCCCCTCCCTCTCCCTCTGCCCCCCTCTGCCCCCGCCCCCCCTCTCCCTCTGCCCCCCCCCTCTCTCTCCCTCCCTCTGCCTCTTTCTGCCTCTCCCATCCCTCTGCCCCCCCCCCCCCCCCCCTCTCCCTCTGCCCCTCCCCTCTCCTTCCCCCCTCTCCCTCTGCCTCTCCCATCCCTCTACCCCCCCTCTCCCTCTCTGTAGATGTGGGCTCTGTCTCCGACGGTGTTTGCGTTGTTGAGTCAGAACCTGATGTTGGTCCATTCTGACCTGGCCGTCTACCACCCTGCTGTACAATATGCTGTGTTGTATACCCTGTACTCACACTGTACCAGGTAACACACACTACCACCCTGTACTCACACTGTACCAGGTAACACACACTACCACCCTGTACTCACACTGTACCAGGTAACACACACTACCACCCTGTACTCACACTGTACCAGGTAACACACACTACCACCCTGTACTCACACTGTACCAGGTAACACACACTACCACCCTGTACTCACACTGTACCAGGTAACACACACTGTACCAGGTAAAACACACTACCACCCTGCTGTTATATACCCTGTACTCACACTGTACCAGGTAACACACACTACCACCCTGTACTCACACTGTACCAGGTAACACACACTACCACCCTGTACTCACACTGTACCAGGTAACACACACTACCACCCTGTACTCACACTGTACCAGGTAACACACACTACCACCCTGTACTCACACTGTACCAGGTAACACACACTACCACCCTGTACTCACACTGTACCAGGTAACACACACTACCACCCTGTACTCACACTGTACCAGGTAACACACACTACCACCCTGTACTCACACTGTACCAGGTAACACACACTACCACCCTGTACTCGCACTGTACCACAAAACTTCAATCTTTTTTTAAACAGTTCACCACATTCTGTTGTCTTCTCTTTCAATCCTCTCTCTTCTCTGTCTGTGTGTTTTTCAGACATGATCACTTCATCTCGTCCAGCCTGTCCTCCTCCTCCCCTTCTCTGTTTGACGGGGCGGTCATCAGCACGGTAACCACGGCAACCAGGAAACACTTCAGCACCTTGCTGTCCCTGCTGGGAGCCCTGCTGAGGAAGGAGCAGCTCTACACTGAGGCCAGGTACACACGCTATACATGTCACACACACACACACAGGTGTAGTTGAACGATAACTGTGGTTGGAATTAATTGTCATCAAAAGGATACTTTTTTTTTTTACATTTCTTCAAAACAATCCACCTTGTATTATTTAATTAGTGCAGTAATGGAGCTTGTCAGCGACCCTGGATGTTTCGAGACGCAGCATTTTATAGCAAAGTTAATCCTCCGGGATGTTCATGACAAACAACAGATGTATGGAATGGGTTAGGATTCATTTATAAAATATACTAATAATTCACAGCAGGCATTATCTGCTGTGAAGACTGTCCTCATTGTGTAGAAACCAGGGTCTGGCCCCTCAACTCTATACTGGAGCCATGTCCCCCTGGGGGACCCCAACTCCGTTCTGGAGCCATGTCCCCCTGGGGGACCCCAACTCCGTTCTGGAGCCATGTCCCCCTGGGTCCCCAACTCCGTTCTGGAGCCATGTCCCCCTGGGGGACCCCAACTCCGTACTGGAGCCATGTCCCCCTGGGGGACCCCAACTCTGTACTGGAGCCATGTCCACCCCAGTACAGAAACATTACCTCGGGCTCTGGAATGTGGTATCACCCAAAGACATGGTCAATCTCCTGTCAGTGTTATAATCTCCCAGAGGCCCATCCTCCGCAGAACACACACAGATGAATGTGTTCTCAGAACCCTCTGTTCTGTTGCATAAAACAACCATTTGATGCTATGACCATATTAGAACACAATCTTGTCATTTCTCCACCATATAACCTAACCTATTGTGTGTGTGTGTGTGTCTGCTCCAAACAGGAAGCTGTTGTTGACGTGGTCTCTGGAGATGTGCCTGATGATGAAGAGGTCTGATACCTACACCCCTCTCTTCTCCCTGCCCTCCTTCCACAAGTTCTGCAAGGGTCTGCTCCACAATGGTAAATAATGTTTATCTATAGAGAGGGTCTGTTCCACAACGATAAATACTGTTTATCTATAGAGAGGGTCTGTTCCACAACGATAAATACTGTTTATCTATAGAGAGGGTCTGTTCCACAACGATAAATACTGTTTAACTATAGAGGGTAATATTTACAATTCTTTACTTAGGGGTTGTAAAAATCAACTTAAATTCCCAGGTGTTCCAGAAATTCTAGTTGAAAAATTTCTCCTGATTCTGGGGAATCTTCCAAACAGGATTTTCAGAAACACTTCAGGACTCAGGTTGTGTGTGTGTGTTGACTCTGCTCTCTGTCGGTCTGCAGCCCTGAATCAGGTTGTGTGTGTGTTGACTCTGCTCTCTGTCGGTCTGCAGCCCTGAATCAGGTTGTGTGTGTTGACTCTGCTCTCTGTCGGTCTGCAGCCCTGAATCAGGTTGTGTGTGTGTGTTGACTCTGCTCTCTGTCGGTCTGCAGCCCTGAATCAGGTTGTGTGTGTGTGTTGACTCTGCTCTCTGTCGGTCTGCAGCCCTGAATCAGGTTGTGTGTGTTGTCTCTGCTCTCTGTCGGTCTGCAGCCCTGAATCAGGTTGTGTGTGTTGACTCTGCTCTCTGTCTGTCTGCAGCCCTGAATCAGGTTGTGTGTGTTGTCTCTGCTCTCTGTCGGTCTGCAGCCCTGAATCAGGTTGTGTGTGTTGACTCTGCTCTCTGTCGGTCTGCAGCCCTGAATCAGGTTGTGTGTGTGTTGACTCTGCTCTCTGTCGGTCTGCAGCCCTGAATCAGGTTGTGTGTGTTGACTCTGCTCTCTGTCGGTCTGCAGCCCTGAATCAGGTTGTGTGTGTTGACTCTGCTCTCTGTCGGTCTGCAGCCCTGAATCAGGTTGTGTGTGTTGACTCTGCTCTCTGTCGGTCTGCAGCCCTGAATCAGGTTGTGTGTGTGTTGACTCTGCTCTCTGTCGGTCTGCAGCCCTGAATCAGGTTGTGTGTGTGTTGACTCTGCTCTCTGTCGGTCTGCAGCCCTGAATCAGGTTGTGCGTGTGTTGACTCTGCTCTCTGTCGGTCTGCAGCCCTGAATCAGGTTGTGTGTGTTGACTCTGCTCTCTGTCGGTCTGCAGCCCTGAATCAGGTTGTGTGTGTGTTGACTCTGCTCTCTGTCGGTCTGCAGCCCTGAATGAGGACCCAGTCATCTGCCTGCAGACCTGCAACAGCCTTCAGGTCATCTCCTCCTCACTCAACACAGAGCTGCTGCAGAGGTAACACACACACACACACACACACACACACACACACACAAAACAACCCCTTCTACAGACACACACACACACACACACACAAAACAACCCCTTCTACACACACACACACAGACACACACAGACACACACAAAACAACCCCTTACACACACACACACACACACACACACATACACACACACACACACAAAACAACCCCTTACACACACACACACCTAAAACAACCCCTTATATACACACACACACACACACCTAAAACAACCCCTTACACACACACACACACACCTAAAACAACCCCTTACACACACACACACACACACACACACACACACACACACACACCTAAAACAACCCCTTATATACACACACACACCTAAAACAACCCCTTATACACACACACACACACACCTAAAACAACCCCTTATACACACACACACACACCTAAAACAACCCCTTATATACACACACACACCTAAAACAACCCCTTATATACACACACACACCTAAAACAACCCCTTATATACACACACACACCTAAAACACCCCTTATACACACACACACACACCTAAAACAACCCCTTATACACACACACACACACCTAAAACAACCCCTTATACACACACACACACACACCTAAAACAACCCCTTATACACACACACACCACCTAAAACAACCCTTATACACACACACCTAAAACACCCCTTACACACACACCTAAAACAACCCCTTATAACACACACACACCTAAAACAACCCCTTATACACACACACCACACACCTAAACAACCCTTATACACACACACACACACCTAAAACAACCCCTTATACACACACACACACCTAAAACAACCCCTTATACACACACACACACCTAAAACAACCCCTTATACACACACACACACCTAAAACAAACCCTTATACACACACACACACCTAAAACAACCCCTTATACACACACACACACCTAAAACAACCCCTTATACACACACACACACACCTAAAACAACCCCTTATACACACACACACACACCTAAAACAAGCCCTTATACACACACACACACACCTAAAACAAGCCCTTATACATACACCACACACCTAAAACAAGCCCTTATACACACACACACACCTAAAACAAGCCCTTATACACACACACACACCTAAAACAACCCCTTATACACACACACACACCTAAAACAACCCCTTATACACACACACACACCTAAAACCCCCTTATACACACACACACACACCTAAACAACCCCTTATACACACACACACACACCTAAAACAACCCCTTATACACACACACACACCTAAAACAACCCCTTATACACACACACACACCTAAAACAACCCCTTATACACACACACACACCTAAAACAACCCCTTATATACACACACACACCTAAAACAACCCCTTATATACACATACACACACACACACACACCTAAAACAACCCCTTATATACACACACACACCTAAAACAACCCTTATATACACACACACACACACACCTAAAACAACCCCTTATACACACACACACACACACCTAAAACAACCCCTTATACACACACACACCTAAAACAACCCCTTATACACACACACACACACACACCTAAAACAACCCTTTAACACACACACACACACACACCTAAAACAACCCCTTATACACACACCACACACACACACCTAAAACAACCCCTTATACACCACACACACCCTAAACAACCCCTTATACACACACACACCTAAAACAGCCCCTATACACACACACACCTAAAACAACCCCTTATACACACACACACACCTAAAACAACCCCTTATACACACACACACACCTAAACAACCCCTTATACACACACACCACACACACCTAAAACAACCCCTTATACCACACACACACACACCTAAAAACACCCCTTATACACACACACACACACCTAAAACAACCCCTTATACACACACACACACACCTAAAACAACCCCTTATACACACACACACACACCTAAAACAACCCCTTATACACACACACACACACCTAAAACAACCCTTATACACACACACACACCCTAAAACAACCCCTTATACACACACACACACCCTAAAACAACCCCTTATACACACACACACACCCTAAAACAACCCCTTATACACACACACACCACCTAAACAACCCCTTATACACACCACACACAACTAAAACAACCCCTTATACACACACACACACACCTAAAACAACCCCTTATATACACACACACACCTAAAACAACCCCTTATATACACACACACACACCTAAAACAACCCCTTATACACACACACACACCTAAAACAACCCCTTATACACACACACACACACCTAAAACAACCCCTTATACACACACACACCTAAAACAACCCCTTATACACACACACACACACACACCTAAAACAACCCCTTATACACACACACACACCAAACAACCCCTTATACCACACACACCACACACCACCTAAAACAACCCCTTATACACACACCACACACACCTAAAACAACCCCTTATACACACACACACACACACCTAAAACAACCCCTTATACACACACACACACCTAAAACAACCCCTTATACACACACACACACACACCTAAAACAACCCCTTATACACACACACACACCTAAAACAACCCCTTATACACACACACACACCTAAAACAACCCCTATACACACACACACACCTAAAACAACCCTTATACACACACACACACCTAAA
>NW_022265046.1:0-19246 GCF_002021735.2 Oncorhynchus kisutch | reverse complement strand
AGAGAGAGAGAGAGACGGAGGAGGAGAGAAGAGGAGAGAGAGAGAGTGAGAGGGAGCAGGCTCGTTGGCGATTTAAAAATGTGTTCAGCTGAACTCCTCAAGAACATCCCTGGGGGCTAAACATGTAAACACCCTTCTCTCTTGTTGTTCCAGAGAGAAAGACACAGAGAGAGAGAGATATGCGTGGGATATACGTCAACAACAACCTTGGGTAAATCATCTGCATTAACAGCAGACTCATATATTTCCTCAGTGAAAACAATGTACAACAGACCACATATTCTCCCTGCACACCATAATTGACAAACAAACAAACCAAAACATCATGACGGTCTGCGATACAAATTGTTGGAAAGTGGTGTTGGGGGAAAAACATATGACATTATGAAATCCACAATCTGCGTTTAAAATTGGCAAAAAACACAAACATTTCTTCCCACACTAGAACAAAAAGCCCCACCCTCTTCAACATATACATCAACGAATTGGCGCGGGCACTAGAACAGTCTGCAGCACCCGGCCGCACCCTACTAGAACCCGAAGTCAAATGTCTACTGTTTGTTGATGATCTGGTGCTTCTGTCACCAACCAAGGAGGGCCTACAGCAGCACCTAGATCCTCTGCATAGATTCTGTCAGACCTGGGCCCTGACAGACCTAGGCCCTGACAGACCTGGGCCCTGACAGACCTGGGCCGTGACAGACCTGGGCCCTGACAGACCTGGGCCCAGACAGACCTGGGCCCAGACAGACCTGGGCCCGGACAGACCTGGGCCCTGACAGACCTGGGCCCTGACCTGGGCCCTGACAGACCTGGGCCCTGACAGACCTGGGCCCTGACAGACCTGGGCCCAGGCAGACCTGGGCCCAGACAGACCTGGGCCCTGACAGACCTGGGCCCTGACAGTAAATCTCAGTAAGACCGTTGTCCTAGAGCAAACAACTAGACATACCTCGGCCTGAACATCAACGACGACAGGTGACTTCCACAAATCTGTAAACCATCTGAGAGACAAGGCAAGAAGGGCTTTCTTTGCCATCAAATGGAACATAAAATTCAATACACCAGTTATGATCTGACTTTAATCAGTTATAGAACCCATTGCCATTTATGGTTGTGAGGTCTGGGGTCCGCTCACCAACCAATAATTCACAAAATGGGACAAACACCAAATTGAGACTCAGCATGCAGAATTCTGCAAAAATGTCCTACGTGTACAACATCAAATAATATATGCAAGGCAGAATTAGGCCGATACCCCCTAATTATCAACATTATCAAAACCCAAGCCTTCCATAACATCACCTACAGAGAGATGAACGTGAAGAAAAGTCCCCTAAGCAAGCTGGGAGAGGGACAGAGAGAGAGAGAGAGAGAGGAGAGAGAAAAAGAGAGAGAGAAAAAGAGAGAAAAAGAGAGAAAGACAGAGAGAGAGTGAGAGAGGGAGCAGGCTCTTTGGCGATTAAAATGTGTTCAGCTGAACCCCTCAAGAACATCCCTGGGGGCTAAACATGTAAACACACTTCTCTCTTATTGTTCCAGAGATAGAGGAAGAGTGAGTAAGAGAGTAAGAGAGAGAAATAGCGAGGAGGAGAGAGAAAGAAAGAGAAGAGAGAGACAGAGAGAGAGAGAGAGTTGGAGAGAGACAGAGAGAGAGAGAGCTGACGAGAGAGAGAGAGAAAGAAGAAAGAAAGAAGAAGAGAGACAGAGAGAGAGAGAGCGAGAGAGAGCGAGAGAGAGAGTGAATTAGAGAGACACAGAGAGAGTGAGTTTCTTCTCTGGGGTAGTGGTAGTAACTGGGTCAGGGCCTTAGAGCGGTGGCCATTTTCCTCTTGATACAACATTAATATTTTATAATATTAAGGCCCCTACGGTAAGAGGCAAATATCAACGAGAGAGAGGAGAATAGAGTAGAGTAGATGAGAGGAGAGTAGAGGAGAGGAGAGGAGAGGAGAGGAGAGGAGAGGAGAGGAGAGGAGAGGAGAGGAGAGGAGAGGAGAGGAGAGGAGAGGAGAGGAGAGGAGAGGAGAGGAGAGGAGAGGAGAGGGGGAATATGAGCAATGTAAACACACACACATATTAAACTTCCTACTGTCAACACCGTGACACACTAATGAATATGATTACACCTTAGTGATGAGTATCGCCTTTGTGTTCCAAATGGCTCACTATGGACCCTGCTCAAAAGGAGTGGACTAGATATAAAATAGGGTTCAATAGGACACTGCTCAAAAGGAGTGCACTAAATATAAAATAGGGTTCTATAGGACCCTGCTCAAAAGGAGTGCACTAAATATAAATAGGGTTCTATAGGACCCTGCTCAAAAGGAGTGCACTAAATATAAAATAGGGTTCAATAGAGCTCTCGTCTAAAGGAGTGCACTAAATATAATAATAGGGTTCCATTTGGGACGATCTGTGAAGAGGAGCCTGTTGCTAGACCTATCATCATGGGACTATCTGTGAAGAGGAGCCTGTTACTAGACCTATCATCATGGGACTATCTGTGAAGAGGAGACGGTTGCTAGACCTATCATCATTGGGACTATCTGTGAAGAGGAGCCTGTTGCTAGACCTATCATCATGGGATTATCTGTGAAGAGGAGCCGGTTGCTAGACCTATCATCATGGGACTAACTGTGAAGAGGAGCCTGTTGCTAGACCTATCATCATGGGACTATCTGTGAAGAGGAGCCGGTTGCTAGACCTATCATCATGGGATTATCCCACCGTGCCTTGTAATTTCATAAAGTCAGGTTTTAATCTGCTTCCCTCTAAGGTCTTTACCATTTCTGTAGGAGGACAGAGAGGGAGCAGGGGGGGGGGGGGGGGGTTAGCAGAGGGGGGGAGCAGGGAGGGGGGGGGGGGAGCAGAGGGGGGGAGCAGGGAGGGGGAGTAGGGGGGAGTACACGGTGCCTTGAACATAGAAAACACACACACACACACACAAACACACAGGCATGTACTGTATGCACAGATGAGTACGCACGCAAACACACAAACACATAAACAATTATGTACAAAGGCGTACGCACGAACGCACACAAGAGCGCCCTTAAAAACATCCAAATCCACACTGGTAATTACAAGGTAGATGAAGACGACCCTTGAGGATCATTCAACACCTTGTTATGTGTGTTCACAGTGTGAATGATGGGCAAAGACAGGGAGGATTTAACATTTATTACAAGTGATATAAACACCAATAAAAACAATCAGACGAGAATACAGAACCTCCTGATGGTGAACAGACCTTTAGGGGGTTGACGTACAGAACCTCCTGATGGTGAACAGACCTTTAGGGGGTTGACGTACAGAACCTCCTGATGGTGAACAGACCTTTAGGGGGTTGACGTACAGAACCTCCTGATGGTGAACAGACCTTTAGGGGGTTGACGTACAGAACCTCCTGATGGTGAACAGACCTTTAGGGGGTTGACGTACAGAACCTCCTGATGGTGAACAGACCTTTAGGGGGTTGACGTACAGAACCTCCTGATGGTGAACAGACCTTTAGGGGGTTGACGTACAGAACCTCCTGATGGTGAACAGACCTTTAGGGGGTTGACGTACAGAACCTCCTGATGGTGAACAGACCTTTAGGGGGTTGACGTACAGAACCTCCTGATGGTGAACAGACCTTTAGGGGGTTGACGTACAGAACCTCCTGATGGTGAACAGACCTTTAGGGGGTTGACGTACAGAACCTCCTGATGGTGAACAGACCTTTAGGGGGTTGACGTACAGAACCTCCTGATGGTGAACAGGCCTTTAGGGGGTTGACGTACAGAACCTCCTGATGGTGAACAGGCCTTTAGGGGGTTGACGTACAGAACCTCCTGATGGTGAACAGGCCTTTAGGGGGTTGACGTACAGAACCTCCTGATGGTGAGGCCTTTAGGGGGTTGACGTACAGAACCTGGTCCTGAAATGATGGTGAACAGACCTTTAGGGGGTTGACGTACAGAACCTGGTCCTGAAATGATGGTGAACAGACCTTTAGGGGGTTGACGTACAGAACCTGGTCCTGAAATGATGGTGAACAGACCTTTAGGGGGTTGACGTACAGAACCTGGTCCTGAAATGATGGTGAACAGACCTTTAGGGGGTTGACGTACAGAACCTGGTCCTGAAATGATGGTGAACAGACCTTTAGGGGGTTGACGTACAGAACCTGGTCCTGAAATGATGGTGAACAGACCTTTAGGGGGTTGACGTACAGAACCTGGTCCTGAAATGATGGTGAACAGGCCTTTAGGGAGTTGACGTACAGAACCTGGTCCTGAAATGATGGTGAACAGACCTTTAGGGGGTTGACGTACAGAACCTGGTCCTGAAATGATGGTGAACAGACCTTATAGGGGGTTGACGGTACAGCAGACAATTCCCATCCTGATGGTGAACAGACCTTTAGGGGGTTGACGGTACAGCAGACAATCCCATCCTGATGGTGAACAGGCCTTTAGGGGTTGATGGTACAGCAGATAATCCCATCCTGATGGTGAACAGGCCTTTAGGGGTTTGACGGTACAGCAGACAATCCCATCCTGATGGTGAACAGGACTTTAGGGGGTTGTACAGCAGACAATCCCATCCTGATGGTGAACAGGCCTTTAGGGTGTTGACGGTACGGCAGACAATACCATCCTGATGGTGAACAGACCTTTAGGGGGTTGACGGTACGGCAGACAGTCCCATCCTGATAGTGAACAGACCTTTAGGGGGTTGACGGTACAGCAGACAATCCCATCCTGATGGTGAACAGGCCTTTAGGGGGTTGACGGTACAGCAGACAATCCCATCCTGATGGTAAACAGACCTTTAGGGGGTTGATGGTACAGAACCTGGTTCTGAAATGATGGTGAACAGGCCTTTAGGGGGTTGTTGGTACAGCAGACAATCCCATCCTGATGGTGAACAGGCCTTTAGGGGGTTGTTGGTACAGCAGACAATCCCATCCTGATGGTGAACAGGCCTTTAGGGGGTTGACGGTACAGCAGACAATTCCATCCTGATGGTGAACAGACCTTTAGGGTGTTGACAGTACAGCAGACAATCCCATCCTGATGGTGAACAGGCCTTTAGGGGGTTGACGGTACAGAACCTGGTCCTGAAATGATGGTGAACAGACCTTTAGGGGGGTTTAATTAAAACATACTGATTGATAGAAACTATGTGTCATTGTTCTGCATGGGGGCTTATTGATCAGTCAGCCTGTTTGCTGTTCAGCTCCAGAAGGCTTTTCACCGCCACGCTGTTTGTTTTGCTGGCGAGAAATGCACTTAACTATTAACATATGACGTAGTGTGAGTCCAGACCACCTGGAACACAACCCTACCAGAACACAAGTCTTCCATGTCGAGATAAATCATTTACACGCTCACTTCGAGGTAAGCAACACTGAGGCTTGGGTGAGAGCATCAGCTGTTCCGGGTGACTGTGAGGTCACTCTCTCCTTAGCCGACATGAGTAAGACCTTTAATAAATAGAAAAACTAAAAATAATAATGGATGGTCTACGTCCACAACAATGCTTAAACCACATGGGTGACAGGGTGGGCCTGTCAGGGCTTGGCTCACCAGTGGATGGGCCTGTCAGGGCTTGGCTCCCCAGTGGATGGGCCTGTCAGGGCTTGGCTCACCAGTGGATGGGCCTGTCAGGGCTTGGCTCCCCTGTGGGTGGGCCTGTCAGGGCTTGGCTCCCCAGTGGGTGGGCCTGTCAGGGCTTGGCTCCCCAGTTGATGGGCCTGTCAGGGCTTGGCTCCCCAGTGGATGGGCCTGTCAGGGCTTGGCTCCCCAGTGGGTGGGCCTGTCAGGGCTTGGCTCCCCAGTGGGTGGGCCTGTCAGGGCTTGGCTCCCCTGTGGATGGGCCTGTCAGGGCTTGGCTCCCCAGTGGGTGGGCCTGTCAGGGCTTGGCTCCCCTGTGGGTGGGCCTGTCAGGGCTTGGCTCCCCTATGGATGGGCCTGTCAGGTCCTGGCTCCCCAGTGGATGGGCCTGTCAGGGACTGGCATCCCCAGTGGGTGGGCCTGTCAGGGCCTGGCTCCCCAGTGGATGGGCCTGTCAGGGATTGGCATCCCAGTGGGTGGGCCTGTCAGGGCGTGGCATCCCCAGTGGGTGAGCCTGTCAGGGCTTGGCTCCCCAGTGGGTGGGCCTGTCAGTACCTGGCATCCCCAGTGGGTGGGCCTGTCAGGGCTTGGCTCCCCAGTGGGTGGGATTGTCAGGGCTTGGCTCCCCAGTGGATGGGCCTGTCAGGAATTGGCATCCCAGTGGGTTGGCCTGTCAGGAATTGGCATCCCAGTGGGTTGGCCTGTCAGGGCGTGGCATCCCCAGTGGGTGAGCCTGTCAGTACCTGGCATCCCCAGTGGGTGGGCCTGTCAGGGCTTGGCTCCCCAGTGGGTGGGATTGTCAAGGCTTGGCTCCCCAGTGGGTGGGCCTGTCAGGGCTTGGCTCCCCAGTGGGTGGGCCTGTCAGGGCTTGGCTCCCCAGTGGGTGGGCCTGTCAGGGCTTGGCTCCCCAGTGGGTGGGCCTGTCAGGGCTTGGCTCCCCAGTGGGTGGGCCTGTCAGGGCTTGGCTCCCCAGTGGGTGGGCCTGTCAGGGCCTGGCATCCTAGTGGGTGGGCCTGTCAGGGCTTGGCTCCCCAGTGGGTGGGCCTATCAGGGCTTGGCTCCCCAGTGGGTGGGCCTATCAGGGCTTGGCTCCCCAGTGGGTGGGCCTGTCAGGGCTTGGCATCCAGTGGGTGGGCCTGTCAGGGCTTGGCTCCCTAGTGGGTGGGCCTATCAGGGCTTGGCTCCCCAGTGGGTGGGCCTGTCAGGGCTTGGCTCCCTAGTGGGTGGGCCTGTCAGGGCTTGGCATCCCAGTGGGTGGGCCTGTCAGGGCCTGGCATCCTAGTGGGTGGGCCTATCAGGGCTTGGCATCCCAGTGAGTGGGCCTGTCAGGGCTTGGCTCCCCTGTGGGTGGGCCTGTCAGGGCTTGGCTCCCCAGTTGATGGGCCTGTCAGGGAATGGCTCCCCTATGGATGGGCCTGTCAGGTCCTGGCTCCCCAGTGGATGGGCCTGTCAGGGACTGGCATCCCCAGTGGGTGGGCCTGTCAGGGCCTGGCTCCCCAGTGGATGGGCCTGTCAGGGATTGGCATCCCAGTGGGTGGGCCTGTCAGGGCGTGGCATCCCCAGTGGGTGGGCCTGTCAGGGCTTGGCTCCCCAGTGGGTGAGCCTGTCAGGGCTTGGCTCCCCAGTGGGTGGGCCTGTCAGTACCTGGCATCCCCAGTGGGTGGGCCTGTCAGGGCTTGGCTCCCCAGTGGGTGGGATTGTCAGGGCTTGGCTCCCCAGTGGGTGGGCCTGTCAGGGCCTGGCATCCTAGTGGGTGGGCCTGTCAGGGCTTGGCTCCCCTGTGGATGGGCCTGTCAGGGCTTGGCTCCCCAGTCGGTGGGCCTGTCAGGGCTTGGCTCCCCTGTGGGTGGGCCTGTCAGGGCTTGGCTCACCAGTGGATGGGCCTGTCAGGGCTTGGCTCTCCAGTGGATGGGCCTGTCAGGGCTTGGCTCCCCAGTGGGTGGGCCTGTCAGGGCTTGGCTCCCCTGTGGATGGCCTGTCAGGGCTTGGCTACCCCCAGTGGGTGGGCCTGTCAGGGCTTGGCTCCCCTGTGGATGGGCCTGTCAGGGCTTGGCTCCCCAGTGGGTGGGCCTGTCAGGGCTTGGCTCCCCTGTGGGTGGGCCTGTCAGGGCTTGGCTCCCCAGTGGGTGGGCCTGTCAGTACCTGGCATCCCCAGTGGGTGGGCCTGTCAGGGCTTGGCTCCCCAGTGGGTGGGATTGTCAGGGCTTGGCTCCCCAGTGGGTGGGCCTGTCAGGGCCTGGCATCCTAGTGGGTGGGCCTGTCAGGGCTTGGCTCCCCTGTGGATGGGCCTGTCAGGGCTTGGCTCCCCAGTCGGTGGGCCTGTCAGGGCTTGGCTCCCCAGTGGGTGGGCCTGTCAGGGCCTGGCATCCTAGTGGGTGGGCCTATCAGGGCTTGGCATCCCAGTGAGTGGGCCTGTCAGGGCTTGGCTCCCCTGTGGGTGGGCCTGTCAGGGCTTGGCTCCCCAGTTGATGGGCCTGTCAGGGAATGGCTCCCCTATGGATGGGCCTGTCAGGTCCTGGCTCCCCAGTGGATGGGCCTGTCAGGGACTGGCATCCCCAGTGGGTGGGCCTGTCAGGGCCTGGCTCCCCAGTGGATGGGCCTGTCAGGGATTGGCATCCCAGTGGGTGGGCCTGTCAGGGCGTGGCATCCCCAGTGGGTGGGCCTGTCAGGGCTTGGCTCCCCAGTGGGTGAGCCTGTCAGGGCTTGGCTCCCCAGTGGGTGGGCCTGTCAGTACCTGGCATCCCCAGTGGGTGGGCCTGTCAGGGCTTGGCTCCCCAGTGGGTGGGATTGTCAGGGCTTGGCTCCCCAGTGGGTGGGCCTGTCAGGGCCTGGCATCCTAGTGGGTGGGCCTGTCAGGGCTTGGCTCCCCTGTGGATGGGCCTGTCAGGGCTTGGCTCCCCAGTCGGTGGGCCTGTCAGGGCTTGGCTCCCCTGTGGGTGGGCCTGTCAGGGCTTGGCTCACCAGTGGATGGGCCTGTCAGGGCTTGGCTCTCCAGTGGATGGGCCTGTCAGGGCTTGGCTCCCCAGTGGGTGGGCCTGTCAGGGCTTGGCTCCCCTGTGGATGGCCTGTCAGGGCTTGGCTACCCCCAGTGGGTGGGCCTGTCAGGGCTTGGCTCCCCTGTGGATGGGCCTGTCAGGGCTTGGCTCCCCAGTGGGTGGGCCTGTCAGGGCTTGGCTCCCCTGTGGGTGGGCCTGTCAGGGCTTGGCTCCCCAGTTGATGGGCCTGTCAGGGCTTGGCTCCCCTATGGATGGGCCTGTCAGGTCCTGGCTCCCCAGTGGATGGGCCTGTCAGGGACTGGCATCCCCAGTATGTGGGCCTGTCAGGGCCTGGCTCCCCAGTGGATGGGCCTGTCAGGGATTGGCATCCCAGTGGGTGGGCCTGTCAGGGCGTGGCATCCCCAGTGGGTGAGCCTGTCAGGGCTTGGCTCCCCAGTGGGTGGGCCTGTCAGTACCTGGCATCCCCAGTGGGTGGGCCTGTCAGGGCTTGGCTCCCCAGTGGGTGGGATTGTCAGGGCTTGGCTCCCCAGTGGGTGGGCCTGTCAGGGCTTGGCTCCCCAGTGGGTGGGCCTGTCAGGGCTTGGCTCCCCAGTGGGTGGGCCTGTCAGGGCTTGGCTCCCCAGTGGGTGGGCCTGTCAGGGCTTGGCTCCCCAGTGGGTGGGCCTGTCAGGGCCTGGCATCCTAGTGGGTGGGCCTGTCAGGGCTTGGCTCCCCTGTGGATGGGCCTGTCAGGGCTTGGCTCCCCAGTGGGTGGGCCTGTCAGGGCTTGGCTCCCCTGTGGATGGGCCTGTCAGGGCTTGGCTCCCCAGTGGGTGGGCCTGTCAGGGCTTGGCTCCCCTGTGGGTGGGCCTGTCAGGGCTTGGCTCCCCAGTTGATGGGCCTGTCAGGGCTTGGCTCCCCAGTGGATGGGCCTGTCAGGGACTGGCATCCCCAGTGGGTGGGCCTGTCAGGGCCTGGCTCCCCAGTGGATGGGCCTGTCAGGAATTGGCATCCCAGTGGGTTGGCCTGTCAGGAATTGGCATCCCAGTGGGTTGGCCTGTCAGGGCGTGGCATCCCCAGTGGGTGAGCCTGTCAGTACCTGGCATCCCCAGTGGGTGGGCCTGTCAGGGCTTGGCTCCCCAGTGGGTGGGATTGTCAAGGCTTGGCTCCCCAGTGGGTGGGCCTGTCAGGGCTTGGCTCCCCAGTGGGTGTGCCTGTCAGGGCTTGGCTCCCCAGTAGGTGGGCCTGTCAGGGCTTGGCTCCCCAGTGGGTGGGCCTGTCAGGGCTTGGCTCCCCAGTGGGTGGGCCTGTCAGGGCTTGGCTCCCCAGTGGGTGGGCCTGTCAGGGCCTGGCATCTTAGTGGGTGGGCCTGTCAGGGCTTGGCTCCCCAGTGGGTGGGCCTATCAGGGCTTGGCTCCCCAGTGGGTGGGCCTATCAGGGCTTGGCTCCCCAGTGGGTGGGCCTGTCAGGGCTTGGCATCCAGTGGGTGGGCCTGTCAGGGCTTGGCTCCCCAGTGGGTGGGCCTGTCAGGGCTTGGCTCCCCTGTGGATGGGCCTGTCAGGGCTTGGCTCCCCAGTGGGTGGGCCTGTCAGGGCTTGGCTCCCCTGTGGGTGGGCCTGTCAGGGCTTGGCTCCCCAGTGGGTGGGCCTGTCAGGGCTTGGCTCCCCAGTGGGTGGGCCTGTCAGGGCTTGGCTCCCCAGTGGGTGGGCCTGTCAGGGCCTGGCATCCTAGTGGGTGGGCCTGTCAGGGCTTGGCTCCCCTGTGGATGGGCCTGTCAGGGCTTGGCTCCCCAGTGGGTGGGCCTGTCAGGGCTTGGCTCCCCTGTGGATGGGCCTGTCAGGGCTTGGCTCCCCAGTGGGTGGGCCTGTCAGGGCTTGGCTCCCCTGTGGGTGGGCCTGTCAGGGCTTGGCTCCCCAGTTGATGGGCCTGTCAGGGCTTGGCTCCCCAGTGGATGGGCCTGTCAGGGACTGGCATCCCCAGTGGGTGGGCCTGTCAGGGCCTGGCTCCCCAGTGGATGGGCCTGTCAGGAATTGGCATCCCAGTGGGTTGGCCTGTCAGGAATTGGCATCCCAGTGGGTTGGCCTGTCAGGGCGTGGCATCCCCAGTGGGTGAGCCTGTCAGTACCTGGCATCCCCAGTGGGTGGGCCTGTCAGGGCTTGGCTCCCCAGTGGGTGGGATTGTCAAGGCTTGGCTCCCCAGTGGGTGGGCCTGTCAGGGCTTGGCTCCCCAGTGGGTGTGCCTGTCAGGGCTTGGCTCCCCAGTGGGTGGGCCTGTCAGGGCTTGGCTCCCCAGTGGGTGGGCCTGTCAGGGCTTGGCTCCCCAGTGGGTGGGCCTGTCAGGGCTTGGCTCCCCAGTGGGTGGGCCTGTCAGGGCCTGGCATCCTAGTGGGTGGGCCTGTCAGGGCTTGGCTCCCCAGTGGGTGGGCCTATCAGGGCTTGGCTCCCCAGTGGGTGGGCCTATCAGGGCTTGGCTCCCCAGTGGGTGGGCCTGTCAGGGCTTGGCATCCAGTGGGTGGGCCTGTCAGGGCTTGGCTCCCTAGTGTGTGGGCCTATCAGGGCTTGGCTCCCCAGTGGGTGGGCCTGTCAGGGCTTGGCTCCCTAGTGGGTGGGCCTGTCAGGGCTTGGCATCCCAGTGGGTGGGCCTGTCAGGGCCTGGCATCCTAGTGGGTGGGCCTATCAGGGCTTGGCATCCCAGTGGGTGGGCCTGTCAGGGCTTGGCTCCCCAGTGGGTGGGCCTGTCAGGGCTTGGCATCCCAGTGGGTGGGCCTGTCAGGGCTTGGCATCCCAGTGGGTGGGCCTGTCAGGGCTTGGTATCCCTAGTGGGAGTGACTGTGTCTATTCATGTCTATGCCCCTGATGCAAAAAGCACATGATGACAATTGTGCATCACAAATAGCCACCGAACCAACACTTCGGACTAAAATGCTACAACACCTGCTTGTCATGCCCATTGTTGCCTTAGTTAGCTGCTCTTGCTGCCTGCAGATGATATTCCACTGAAACTAGACGATGTTGTAACGTGTACGCTGGGAGTCGGGAAGTACAGGGACTGCAGATTGAATGATACATAAAACAAGAAACACGAGAAGCAGACATGAAACATGAAACAGAGTCAATAACGCCTAAGGAAAAGAAGAGAGACACAAACAGTGGGGAGAACAAATATTTGATACACTGACAATTTTGCAGGTTTTCCTACTTGTAGAGGTCTGTAATTTTTATCATAGGTACACTTCAACTGTGAGAGACAAAAATCCAGAAAATCTCGTTGTATGATTCTTAAGTAATTCATTTGCATTTTATTGCATGACATAAGTATTTGATCACCTACCAACCAGTAAGAATTCTGTCTGTATGTACTGTATATATATATATTCTCCCCACTGTGTATGGAAGGTAATCAGGAAGGTGATGGAGCCCAGGGGAGGCTGGTGCGCATAACGATCGTGACAGGTGTGCGTAATAATCAACAGACTGGCGACCTCGATCGCTGGAGAGGGAGTATACGTGTTTATTATGTTTCTCGTGCTTTGTGGTTGTGTCGGCTACTTTGTGGTTGTGTCGGCTACTTTGTGGTTGTCTAGGCTACTTTGTGATTGTGTCGGCTACTTTGTGGTTGTGTCGGCTACTTTGTGGTTGTCTAGGCTACTTTGTGATTGTGTAGGCTACTTTGTGATTGTGTAGGCTACTTTGTGATTGTGTAGGCTACTTTGTGATTGTCTAGGCTACTTTGTGGTTGTGTAGGCTACTTTGTGGTTGTGTAGGCTACTTTGTGATTGTCTAGGCTACTTTGTGATTGTGTCGGCTACTTTGTGGTTGTGTAGGCTACTTTGTGATTGTGTAGGCTACTTTGTGGTTGTGTAGGCTACTTTGTGGTTGTGTCGGCTACTTTGTGATTGTGTAGGCTACTTTGTGGTTGTGTAGGCTACTTTGTGGTTGTGTAGGCTACTTTGTGGTTGTGTAGGCTACTTTGTGGTTGTCTAGGCTACTTTGTGGTTGTGTAGGCTACTTTGTGGTTGTGTAGGCTACTTTGTGGTTGTGTCGGCTACTTTGTGGTTGTCTAGGCTACTTTGTGGTTGTGTAGGCTACTTTGTGGTTGTCTAGGCTACTTTGTGGTTGTGTAGGCTACTTTGTGGTTGTGTCGGCTACTTTGTGATTGTGTAGGCTACTTTGTGGTTGTGTAGGCTACTTTGTGGTTGTGTAGGCTACTTTGTGGTTGTGTAGGCTACTTTGTGGTTGTCTAGGCTACTTTGTGGTTGTGTAGGCTACTTTGTGGTTGTGTAGGCTACTTTGTGGTTGTGTCGGCTACTTTGTGATTGTGTAGGCTACTTTGTGGTTGTGTAGGCTACTTTGTGGTTGTGTAGGCTACTTTGTGGTTGTGTAGGCTACTTTGTGGTTGTGTAGGCTACTTTGTGGTTGTGTAGGCTACTTTGTGGTTGTCTAGGCTACTTTGTGGTTGTGTAGGCTACTTTGTGGTTGTGTAGGCTACTTTGTGGTTGTGCAGGCTACTTTGTGGTTGTCTAGGCTACTTTGTGGTTGTGTAGGCTACTTTGTGATTGTGTCGGCTACTTTGTGATTGTGTCGGCTACTTTGTGGTTGTGTCGGCTACTTTGTGGTTGTGTCGGCTACTTTGTGATTGTGTAGGCTACTTTGTGGTTGTCTAGGCTACTTTGTGATTGTGTAGGCTACTTTGTGGTTGTGTCGGCTACTTTGTGGTTGTGTCGGCTACTTTGTGGTTGTGTAGGCTACTTTGTGATTGTGTCGGCTACTTTGTGGTTGTCTAGGCTACTTTGTGGTTGTCTAGGCTACTTTGTGGTTGTGTAGGCTACTTTGTGCATGATTTCTCTGTGGTACTACATAATTGATAGGTCGGTACAGTATACACCTCCACTACACTACTTTGATACGCATCAGTAGAGATTAGATGTAAAAAGCTGTTAAGATATTCATGTTTAGGGAAAGGATTGTATGTACAGTATGTGGCCTGGCGAAGTGCTTTTTTGCGCTGACTGAATAGAAGCTGATAACTATGAGTTTATTACTCCGCTGGTCTCGGCTTGTCTCGGGAAGAAATTACTAGTCTTACTGAGTCTTCACTGTCCAGACCGTGTAAAGACTGAGTACAAATGTATCTGACACCAAGACAAGACTGTGACCAGTGGTGACCCATCATGCAGAGCAGAGCCTCACCTGTTTAGCTACAAAATGTGAAATATAATTGAGATAAAATAAAGCCACATACAAACATGGTATCTTTCTTGTTTTCTTGAGTAAAGCAGCTCCAAAATGCAGGTGTTTCAGCCCAGCTCAGAGGAAGCCAGCAGAAAATATGGAGCGTAGGGGTTGGTAATGTTGTCTACTTGCACCGTGATTGGCTCAGTGTTCTGTCACTCATGTGGACACGATGTTACCGCCAAGACTAAGGGTAGACCTCAAAAAATTCAAGCCCCTTCGGTGCTGCCGTAGAGTGACATTAGAAGTGCCCATCCAAGAAGGCTCAAAGTCATTGGCCATCCAAGAAGGCACAAAGTCATTGGCCATCCAAGAACGCTCAAAGTCATTGGCCATCCAAGAAGGCTCAAAGTCATTGGCCATCCAAGAAGGCTCAAAGCCATTGGCCATCCAAGAAGGCTCAAAGTAATTGGCCATCCAAGAAGGCTCAAAGTCTTTGGCCATCCAAGAAGGTTCAAGGTCAGTGGCCATCCAAGAAGGCTCAAAGTCATTGGCCATCCAAGAAGGCTCAAAGTCATTGGCCATCCAAGAAGGCTCAAAGTCATTGGCCACAGATGAAATGACATCAAATCACCTATCTACAGGTAGCTTCGATTGGACTGATCATGTCAACATCATACTTTAAAATAAGGTAGCAGTCATCATCATAAATCAAGTTTATGATCTACTGGCAAATCCTTTTCAATCCTTTTCAATCCTTGTCATATGAAGAGATGTTCTGAAAATAAATTATAGATAAAAAGTAGCGGTGCTCACCGGTCATTAGACATAAACATTTCACAACAAGTTGGAAATCGCAAATTCAACAATAATTGTTTTGGAAGGAATCAGTGGCTAACTGCAAGCATTGCAAAGCTAATCACTAGCATGCTATTCAGTGGAGTGGGTGTGTGGTCCAAGTCTGGGTTTAAGGGTCTCTTTTCCAAGCTTAAAAGGATAAACATTAAACATTAGCTATGCTGTCAATCCAGCATGATTTATGCCACATTCAAAACAACTGAAAACTCGGAACTGGTAAATCTCAGACTTATTAAGTGAGTTCAAGACAACTGGGAACTCTGGGAAAAACCAAAACTCCGACTGGGAAAATACATGTTGAATTGTAACTCAAAAGTCGGGATTTCAGAGTCTACAGTTGCCTTTGAATGCACCTTACATCCAGAGAAGACCAGACTTTGATGACAAAGCTTGATGACAACATTTTCCCAGAAAAGGACTGTCGCGCCACCTTCCTGTTCAAGTGAGCACAGCACAAAAAGATGAGTCAAAAAAAAAAGAAGCAACATAATTAAGTTCCCATTTGTCTTGAAAAGCAACATAATTAACAGAGTTCCCAGTTGTCTTGAAAGCAACATAATTAACAGAGTTCCCAGTTGTCTTGAAAAGCAACATAATTAACAGAGTTCCCAGTTGTCTTGAAAGCAACATAATTAACAGAGTTCCCAGTTGTCTTGAAAAGCAACATAATTAACAGAGAACGCCAGACTTTGATGACAAAGGTTTATGACAAAATTCACCCACAGGAAGGACCCTCGTGCCAGCTTCCTGTTCAACTGAACACAGCACAACAAGGTGAGTCCAACCATGTATTGACTGCTGCTCTATAAATGATGTAATATGCCAGGGAGATGTGTGTCCTGTATCTAAGAAAGTAATACTAAGTGTATGTTGTGTAGTAAGCTGTTAGTAGCCCATGTGCCTCACCCTAATAATTTGGTCACTTTCCCCCTCTTAATTGTACCTACTGTTCTGACTTGGTGGTGCACATGTAGTCTGTAGCCTGCATTAGAGAAATGTCATCATCGAATATTGCAAGAGCCTTCTCTGTCTGCTCATATGCCCCCTTTATTTATCCTACACTTCTGACTAAGTGTACAGGGGGAATACCCATGTTCTGAATTCTGTCGCTGTACATTTCAAAAGTGCTGAACAAATAGTTATATTGACTACGTCCGTCCCAGCTCATTAATGCCTTAATCTAAATTATGGATTGCCTTTTATCTGCTTGTTGTCCACTTTGTACATCTCAATTGACAGTAGAAACCACATTTGTTTAAGCAAATCAGCCATATCAGTAAATGAGGCTGAATTAACTGTTTCGCTGCCAGACAAGGCTCCACTGATAGCCAGGTGTAGCAGTGGTAAGGTGTTGGGACTGCTGTTGGGGCAGCTTTATGTAGGTTTGTGGGAATCGTTTGTCACCGTTATAGTGCAATTAATATATTGTTTAGTGGATTTGCTGGCATGCATCTCCATTTTTGGGGGATGCATAGACACTCAAGACACTCAATATGTCGTCTCGAGACAGGATTCAAGATTGAGAACGGTCTCGAGTACCACAACACTGCCCCTTACACACAATGGATGTATCCCAAATGACATCCCATCCCCTACTGTATATCATGTGCTATTTGTGATCAGGGTTAAGGTTAGCAGTAGGGTTAGCATTCGTAGTCATCGTAGTAGTAGTTCACCTCTGAGGAAAAGAGGTAGTTTAGGACGTAGCCTAGCTAGTAATGAACATTAACATACATGATTATGCTCAGTAATGAAAGGGTTTAGTAAATACCTGTCTGGGTTGATATCTCTACAGATACAGGTCTAAAGGGTTTAGTAAATACCTGTCTGGGTTGATATCTCTACAGGTCTAAAGGGTTTAGTAAATACCTGTCTGGGTTGATATCTCTACAGGTCTAAAGGGTTTAGTAAATACCTGTCTGGGTTGATATCTCTACATGTCTAAAGGCTTTAGTAAATACCTGTCTGGGTTGATATCTCTACAGGTCTAAAGGGTTTAGTAAATACCTGTCTGGGTTGATATCTCTACATGTTTAAAGGGTTTAGTAAATACCTGTCTGGGTTTTTCTGGATAAATCCATAAACTGAATGTAGCTAAGCACAGGCAAAATCCTCGAGGAAAACCTGGTTCATTCTGCTTTCCACCAGACACGGGGAGATTAATTCACATTTCAGCAGGACAACAAAACCTAAAACACAAGGCCAAATCTACAGTGGAGTTGCTTACCAAGAAGACAGTGGATGTTCCTGAGTTGTCGAGATACAGCTTCGATTTAAATCTCCTTGCAAGTATATGGCAAGACATCAAAATGTTTTTCTAGCAATGATCAACAACCAATTTGACAGAGCCTGACGAATTATGAAAAGAATAATGGGCGAATGTTCCACAATCCAGGTGTGGAAAGCACTGATTTACCCAGAAAGCCTCACAGCTGTAATCTCTGCCAAAGGTGCTTCTGCACTGTGTTTCTCTCTCAGGGCCTCTGGTCTAAAGTAGTGCACTACAGAGGGAATAGGGTGCTATAGGGCTCTGGTCTAAAGTAGTACACTACAGAGGGAATAGGGTTCTATAGGGCTCTGGTCTAAAGTAGTGCACTATATAGGGAATAGGGTTCTATAGGGCTCTGGTCTAAAGTAGTGCACTACAGAGGGAATAGGGTTCTATAGGGCTCTGGTCTAAAGTAGTGCACTACAGAGGGAATAGGGTGCTATAGGGCTCTGGTCTAAAGTAGTGCACTACAGAGGGAATAGGGTTCTATAGGGCTCTGGTCTAAAGTAGTGCACTACAGAGGGAACAGGGTGCTATAGGGCTCTGGTCTAAAGTAGTGCACTACAGAGGGAATAGGGTTCTATAGGGCTCTAGTCTAAAGTAGTGCACTACAGAGGGAATAGGGTTCTATAGGGCTCTGGTCTAAAGTAGTGCACTACAGAGGGAATAGGGTGCCATTTGGGAAGTACACCATCTATTTGTCCTGAATGGTGTTTCAGGTTTAGACTGCAATAGTCCTGCTGATGGTAGAGAGAGAAATGAGGACATGAGGGGCAACACACATACACACACACACACACACACACACACACACACACACACACACACACACACACACACACACACAACTAAGCACACACACACTAACCACACACACACACACACACACACACACACACACACACACCACACACACACACACACCACACACACACACACACACACACACACACACACACACAGGGTAGAGACAAGCTGGTGTATAAAGATAGCACTGGGTCAGAGCAGCATAGAAGCAGCAGAGGGTTGTGATAGTGTCACTGGCACTCAGGGGTCAAGGGTTAAGGGTCAAAAGAGACAGTTGCCCTCCTCGATACACCTCCGATCGATGCTCACCCCCCCCCCCCCCCTCCCAGACCCTGGGCTCACAGGTAAGCTCTATCTTTCAGTTTTTGAGTCACTGCAGCCTAAAAAGGCTAACCTGGTGACTTCTCCATAAGCTGCTATAGAGAGGAGAGAGGAGAAATGTAGCAGGAAGTGATACCTCACAGATCCTGTTATAGAGAGGAGAGAGGAGAAATGTAACAGGAAGTGATACCTCACAGATCCTGTTATAGAGAGGAGAGAGGAGAATTGTAGCAGGAAGTGATACCTCACAGATCCTGTTATAGAGAGGAGAGAGGAGAAATGTAGCAGGAAGTGATACCTCACAGATCCTGTTATAGAGAGGAGAGAGGAGAAATGTAGCAGATAGTCCTGAGAGAGAGAGAGAGAGACAGAGAGAGAGAGAGAGAGAGAGAGACAGAGAGAGAGAGACAGAGAGAGAGAGACAGAGAGAGAGGGACAGAGAGAGAGAGAGAGAGAGAGAGAGAGAGAGAGAGAGAGAGAGAGAGAGAGACAGAGAGACAGAGAGACAGAGAGACAGAGAGAGAGAGAGCTATCTATATTTCCCATTGTTTTCACTTTCACTCACTTAGCTTGTGAATGCAGCTTGCTAGTTTAGCCTACTCCAACACCAGGCTCAAACAGGGAGGGATGCTGTGTTAGCTAGCTGACATGGAAACCCTACACTTTGGTTTCTTACATTTATTGCCACCGGGGCCTGTCGGTGTTAAACTGCTTGCTGACTGTACACTGTACTGCAGTGATCCCGGGGCCTGTCGGTGTTAAACTGCTTGCTAACTGTACACTGTACTGCAGTGATCCCGGGGCCTGTCGGTGTTAAACTGCTTGCTGACTGTACACTGTACTGCAGTGATCCCGGGGCCTGTCGGTGTTTAAACTGCTTGCTGACTGTACACTGTACTGCAGTGATCCCGGGGCCTGTCGGTGTTAAACTGCTTGCTGACTGTAACACTGTACTGCAGTGATCCCGGGGCCTGTCAGTGTTAAACTGCTTGCTGACTGTACACTGTACTGCAGTGATCCCGGGGCCTGTCAGTGTTAAACTGCTTGGCTGACTGTACACTGTACTGCAGTGATCCCGGGGCCTGTCGGTGTTAAACTGCTTGCTGACTGTACACTGTACTTGGTGTTAGCTAATATGGTGACAACTATGTGTGTAGCAGTTATGATATGAAGGTTTGGCCTGAAAAACGGTTTTGACGCCTGGTCACATACAGCTGATGTGTTGTGCACTGAAGTACA
>NW_022265045.1:0-19422 GCF_002021735.2 Oncorhynchus kisutch | reverse complement strand
AACTCTCAGAGTTTCTTGCCTTGCAAACTCAGCTGTTAAGACACTGATGCCCTTTGAAACCACGTACCTATGTGAGAGTGGATTCTCGACCCTCACTAGCATGAAAACTAAATATAGGCAACGACTGTGTGGAAAATGGTTTAAGACTGAGACTCTCTCCAATACAACACAAGATTGCAGAGTTATGTGCATCCATAAAGCACACCCTTCTCAATCTCTTATTCACATTTCTGATGAACAAATAAGGTTTTATATTTAAGATGTCTAAACAAAGATCAAATTATTTATTATATGTTATTATTTGTGCCCTGGTCCTATAAGAGCTCTTGTCACTTTCCACAAGCCAGGTTGTTTAAAAAAAACTCACACCATTCTTATGTTTAATAAATGTATTGTATGTGTGTGTGTGGCAGGCTTATAATGATGCAAAAAACAAAATCGGAGAGTGTGCGCTGACCCTGGTGCTAGAGGGTACGCAGCTGGAAAGGTTTAATGTTGAAGGGTACGGACAATAAAACGTTTGGGGAAATAAAATTAAACATTTTCCATTAACCAACTTTTTTTCAAGTAACAGCATGAGGAGCTTGTTCCCCCTCTCGGAAACAATCAGATATTATTCAATTTAAAACCAGAGCGAGACAGGGCTATGCCAGAAGATTCAGAGAATGTTGGCAAAGTCTGATGAACTTGCAGTTTTAAGGAGTTTAATAACTAGTGGTTAGCACAATTGCTAAACTACGTAGTGCAATGATGTCTGATGGCAAACTACCAGCATGCTAGTAGATACCATAGACAGCCAGTCATTGCGCAAAGCTCACAAAACGAACTTCCTTCATACTGGAGTAGAGCATACAAATGGTATCCATGAGAGAGAGAATAGAGTAGATGTCACGGGTCAAAATTTTGATTGATGACCCTATGTGAACTCTATGTGAACCCTATGTAGTGATGACGTGTGCATTCTTCTGGCCAGGCAAGCCTGGTTAGGGTGGGGGCTATGGGGTGAGTAAGGGTCATTTGACAGGCCGTTAATGATTGATGACCCAGTCCTGATAGACAAGCCTGGTTACGGTGGGGCTATGGGTGAGTAGGGTCCCTTTGACAGGCCGTTAATGATTGATAGCCCAAGCCTGATAGACAAGCCTGGTTAGGTGGGGCTATGGGGTGATAAGGGTCCCTTTGACAGGCCCGTTAATGATTGATGACCCAAGCCTGATTTATGACCCCTATGTAATTGATTTATGACCCTATGTCATGTAGAAGGGTGCATGCCCTGGGTTGAGTAAGTGACCAGTGTCACGTCAACCTGTTACTGTTTCTCACGGTTTGGGTTGGTTAAGGCCCCTTATAAAGCCGCTGAACAATACCTGTTTAAGAGTGCACAAGATCTTAAGAATAACCATGGAATTTGGGATCGGTACCAAAGCAGTGATGACTGTAACAACTGAAACAGGCCTTCGGGTTGCCCATAGAGCAAGGGCAAAGTATCAACCAGCAATATATGATGCGCCAAAAAAACGTTTTTTAAATGTGTATAGAACCCAAATACCGCCAGCAAATGCTCTGACAGATCAAGTGTTGATGTCTAATGGCCAGCAGTGGGGGTATCGGTTTGATTACCTGGCCTGTAGAGTGACCCTCTATACGGTAGATGAAGGAGAAGAATATACAGACCAGACTGTAGGCTTGGAATATGGTGTTGAAGACTGGTCGGTTTTTCGCAAGGTTGTGTGTCCTGAACTGAGCCTTATCACCAAGGGGTATAGTGTGTTCACGGGCCACGAGACCCGTTGGGAAGGTACCCCGGACTCCTCAGGACAAATATTTCACAGGGTGAAAATACAAAGAAAGAATGGCCGACCGTGCGGCAGCGTGGAGTTCTATATCGGCACCGAGGCAATCCGAAACCACAAACTTAGGGGTGGTGGCCTGACTGGGGATACCCGACTGCGTCTGCTTATTCCTTTTAACAGTTGGGATGTACTGGAATTGAAAATGTTGCAACCGTTGGATGCTCTCTTTGTACAGAGCCAACAGCGTCAGAGCCTTGTTCATTTAAAGAAGTGCATAATATATACGAATCGTAAAGATTACGATGCAAAAGAGCCTCAAGAAGATACAGCGTCAGAAGAAAACTAAGTAAGCGGATGCTTTAACCCCGCCCCCCCAGATACCCAAGGGCCTTGTTCTACAATAAAAAGAAAAAAAGCAGACAGTTCTTCATTTCAGCATACACCATGGATCTCCAGACCATCTACGAGGAAGCCACTACGTCATGGGGGCCCGACACTAAAGACTCTATGCCACGAAGCCCTACACTCTACGCACCCCTGGCAAGACCCGTGACACCCCCGACATTTACCCAGCCTGAGGATGTGTTTGATGGGGTGGCCAGTACTGTTTTTGTGGATACAATCAAGGCCTCTGTAGCTACACTTTTAAACGTGGTGATTGGCGAATATATACGAGAAAAATGCATCGGCTGTGAGATCAATCATCCCAGCCAGCGTCGTCATCCTTGCCTCTACGACCCTCCTAGATACTACTTTTTCAATCATTTTGAGGAGCTGGTGAAAAGACTGTGGTCCTGCCGTTTTATACCAGCGCTGGTCATCGCCCTGGAGTCTATGGGTATTGCGCCGTCTATCCCTAGAGTTTACGGGGTAACCGAAGCCTTCCTACATGAACTGAAGGAGGCCCTCTTCATCCATGAGAAACTCAAAGAAATCCGACACACCCTGGTGGACGACAACAAATACAGGGAAGCTGTGATGGCTGATGTGATGCTTTTCTGGCTCAATAAATCCCAAGAGACCGAGTGACATTTTGTTTATTTAGAGCTATGGGTAACTATGTGTCTACGATGTTTGAGCGAATAAATACATTTTTTCTTTTGAGAGACCTTACAAATGTTATGCATCAGATTATTGAAAATAAAGTGAACAATGTAAAGTTCTACACAACCCACAATACAGGGGTTATTGTAGAGCGTGTGTTAAAAATGGAGCAAATCATGAAACATGTCCGACATACGGGCGAGAGTTTACAATGGTCACATATGGTATCAAGGCTTGTTGAGGATTCTGAAGAACTAGAAATAACTTTGGCTAAGATTTTACATTATTTGTTTGAACCACCCTTTAATGTGAATGTGTATCATATTTGTTGTTTATATACTTATATATCAGACGTGTGTGTTTTAAAAATTCAGCGAAACAAACCTGTAAATCTAAACAATATATACAGGGTGTTGCATGCTGTGATTGTTGAGAAAACGGGGACTTGTATCTTGCAACAAATCCTGAATTGTCTGTATACGTAATAATTGTTGCATTCTTAAAATAAAAATTCACAAACTGAAATGTTGTCGTTATATGAAAGTGGCTCATTACAGTTATTGTACCTCAGAGAGGCAAGAAGGATGGCTGAGCAGCTGTTGAAAAACATATATTATAATCCCTCTAACCCCGGGTCTTATGGGGGTAAAGAGCGTTTACAGAGAGCTATAGTCGAAGAAACAGGTAGTCTGTTAAGCGATGCTAAAGTGAATGAATGGTTATCAGAGCAAGATGCCTACACTCTACATAAACCTGTAAGAAAACATTTTCCAAGAAATAGAGTTTTTTCTACGCATCCATTATCCCAATTTCAGGCGGATCTATGTGACATGCAGTCCCTTGCCGATAAAAATGATGGAAATCGCTACATGCTAACGGTTATAGATATTTTCTCTAAATTAGCCTATGTAAGGGTGTTAAAAAATAAGAGCGGGGCAGAGGTGACCAGGGCCTTTGAATCGATCTTGAAGGCAGGAGGCGCCCCCAAGAAAGTGCAGACGGATGGCGGAAAAGAATTTTTTAATCAAACATTTCAGAAGCTAATGAATAAGTATAATATAGTACATTTTGCTACAGGCTCTGATTTGAAAGCTTCGGTTGTGGAACGCTTTAATAGGACTTTGAAAGAGCGGATGTGGCGCTATTTTACAGCTCACAACACCAACCGATATACAGACATAGTTCAGGATTTAGTAAACGGTTACAACCACAGCTACCATAAGACTATACGTATGAAGCCCTCGGAGGTCTCTTCGGAAAACTCTTTTCAAGTCTTTAAAAATATGTATGGTTTGTTCCCACTTCGCCGTAAGAAAAAAATGACTTTTAAATTCCTAGTGGGTGACTTGGTGCGTATATCAAAGTTGAGGGGTGTTTTCGACAAAAAATACGAACAAGGCTTTAGCTCGGAGTTGTTTACCGTTACCGAATGTCTGCCACGCATTCCGCCGGTCTACAAATTAAAAGATTATGACGGGGATCTTATAGAGGGATCTTTTTATGAGAAGGAATTACAGAAGGTCCAGTTGGGTAAAGACAAAGTCTTTCACGTGGAGGAGATTCTAGATCAGAAGAGAGAAAAGGGTAAAAAATGGTTGCTGGTCCGCTGGAAAAACTGGCCTCAAAAGTTCAACAGTTGGGTATTGGAGCAGGATGTGGTGGAGGCAACGGGGGTTAATTTAAACCCCTAGTCATGATAACTAGCGCATCATTCGCGTGTACACAGTTGGGCATCATGGAACACAGCGGCTTCTACCTGACTCTCCCCAGTAATGCGTCGGCACAGATATATCGTAATAATCAGAGTTCGAAGTATACAACCAATTTTCCAAAGCCTATAGAGTTATCAGAGGCTTGGGAAGTAGGTCTCAGCGAGATTACATACCCCCATAGTTGGTATAATATCAAAGCTAAGGACCGTGATTTTTATTGCAAAAGGTTCTCGGAACCTGCGAAACTTATTAAGCTTAAAAAAGGTTTCTATAGAACCGTCGACAGGATCGTCTCAGAGTTGAATGAACACCTAACCCTGAACAAGATGGAAATATTCCTATTCTACAATCCAATCCATAAAAGGATACAAATCTCAGGGCCTGCTAACGGAGGTATAAAGACCAGCGGTAATTTATCCTACATGTTGGGGATGGGTCCCAATAAATGGACGTATGTGAACGATAAATTATTCCCATTCCCTGCGGATATACATGCAGGCTTTTACAACATATTTGTCTATACCGACATCATAACCTATCAAAGGGTCGGAGACAGCTGTGTGCCCCTCCTGCGAACAGTTCATATAGACGGCAAGGATGGGGACATCGTCACTGTCAATTATGACAAGCCGCACTACGTACATGTCAGCAAGAACTATATTGAAAACATTCTGGTTGAGCTTAAAACGGATCAGAACGAAAACATTGAATTTACTTATGGTAAAACGATTGTAAAACTCCACTTTAGACCCACCAAAACCTCTCTACATATATAATAGCTGTATTATATTTATAAACATAATACAAATAAAAGGGTTATGGAGCACCATCAGCTCGACCCTAACCGTTATGTTTCATACTATGTGGATCAAGTGGGTAATGGACTACCAGGATATCATGGAGCGCCGACAATGTATGGTTCGGGGATAGGAGGTATATTCCGTAACCTCTTCAGGATGGTTTTACCGTTTATGAAGAGAGGCTTCAGCATAGCCAAACCACATTTAAAATCAGCGGCTAAAAATATAGTAAGTGAGGTTGTAGCCAATGCTATGACCCGAAGGGCGTCACCAGAGGTGGAGCATCAAGAAGGCTCGGGGCTTATGATATTGTCTCGAAGGCCAAAAAAGAGACCCCCTGGTTTAAGGCGTAGACCTGCACCTAAAAAGCGGCGGTTAACTGTTAAAAGAACCTCAGTAAGTCAAAGACGGGGTAAAGTGAGGAGGTCTGTACCAAAACAGGCTAAAAGAATACTAGGAAGTATTTTCTAAAAGAATAAGTGACATGGCTCTTTTACATCGAATGTCCTCTGAAGCTATAAAGACAGAACTTGATCTTTTCACGGCACCGTTAACGCAGCATTCAATAGATAGATCCAGTTATGTGGAGATAGCCCCTCTCTCTGCTATTACCGATAACGGGCCTATCGAATTTTTCATACCAGGCCATGGTGACAACTATCTGGACCTCAACAACACCTTGGTGCATTTACGTCTAAAAGTGACCAAAAGAGATGGGTCTAATATTGCAGACGATGCCAAAGTGAGTCTCATTAATTACCCCTTGGCCACCATTTTCTCCCAAGTTGATGTGACTTTGGGTGAACGCCTAATCAGTCAAAGCAGCGCTACATACCCTTATAGAGCCATCATGGAGTGTTTACTAAACTACTCCGAAGACACTCTCAAAACCCAATTTAGCGCCGGGCTGTTTAGCAAGGATACTGCAGGAGCCTCTATGGAATCGACAGACCCTTCCACCGGTGCAAACAAAGGACTAGCGGCACGAGCTCGCTACTGCGCCGAATCTCGAGAGTTTCATTTGCTAGGCCCTATACACTCTGACATTTTCTTTCAAGAACGGTTACTCTTAAATTCGGTTGATTTAAGATTAAAATTAACCAGGGCCAAGGATGATTTTTGCCTGATGTCTCCCCAAGACGGGGATTTTAGTTTGAAAGTGTTGGGGGCAACCCTTTTTATTAAAAAAGTATCTGTATCTCCGGCCGTGCGCCTGGGTCACTCACATGCTTTGATGAAAGGAAATGCCCTTTACCCTCTCCAAAGAATTACCATGAAAACCTTTAGCATACCTGTGGGCAGTAGAATCTGCAGTCAAGAAAACCTATTTCTAGGCCCTTTACCTAGATATGTGGTTATAGGTCTGGTTGATCACGCCTCTAATACGGGCAGTTTAGATAAAAACCCCTTTAATTTTCAGCACTTCAATGCAGAGTATGTAGCGCTCTGTCAGGACGGACGTCAGGTTCCGGCGAAGGCTTTCCAACCACAATTTAATAACAACATATCTGTGCGAGAATTTTACAATCTATTCCTGGCTACAGGGCGACATCTAAAAGATCTCTCTTTACCTATTGACAGAAATGATTTTGCAGAGGGTTACACATTGTATGCTTTCAATTTATCACCTGATGATGACACCTCAGGAAATCTGTCTGTGGTGTCCCAAGGTAACCTCAGGCTGGAAATGCGTTTCCGTACACCTTTAGCCTGTACAGTTAGCATGATTGTTTACGCATGCTCTGATTCAATCTTGGAAGTGAATGCCCGAAGACAGGTCTTAGTGGATTATTATTAAGGACCTTTGAACAAAGACATGAATACCCAAGAGTTGGACGGGCTCATGAGCCGCTTGATTGGAAAACAATTTTGTGGAGTGTTGGCTTGTGATGAATTACCTATGGAGATATGGTCTGAGAGGCCTGCAATGTTTATTGTCAATACCCATCCTAAACACATGCCTGGTGAACATTGGCTAGCTATGACATTAGAACAGGAAGGTGGACGAAAAATCTCAACTTTTTTTGATTCCTATGGCTTTCCCCCCGGTTTTTCACATTTCCCTAAATCTATTAAAGATTTTTTGACCCTAAACGGTACAAAGATCTACTACAACATCAAACAAGTGCAAGATAACCTTTCCACTACATGCGGTCACCACTGTGTATTTTACCTGTGCCAAAGAGCCCGGGGAGTTTCTTTTGAAGATGTTATGTCTCTTTATAAGGATGATTTAAGAAGTAATGATAACCTTGTATCTTGTTTTGTTAGAAAATATCAAAAGTGTTCAAATGTGTGTCCTTTAAGAACGCGTAATCAAGGCGTATGCTCACGTCATATGTTTCAAGAATGCCACAAATGTTAACTTGCTTATTTTTCAAATAAAAAATTTATTGAATTTAATCATAGTCATTCAAAAGTCATTTTCAAAAGTCTAACCACGCCGAGAGATCGGGTTTAGGAAAAGGTCCTGAGACGTTCATGGGAGTAAATGAGTTAGCATCATCGCTTTCATATGGGGCCGGTGTCGTTGGGGCATCTTTAGGGGTGCTGTATCTCGTTGAAGGCTTTTGTTTTAAAGCTTGAATCTGTTGACGAAGCTTATGGTTGGGTACACCGGAGAGGGGGATGTTGAGGATTGCCAGGGCCTTAAGAAACTGACGCCAGCCGGGAGGCCTTCGGTCATCAGCAACCTTGTGGGCAGCCGTGGTACTTTTAAGCAAGTCCTGCATATGGGACCCCCTAACCACAGAGCCCTGAAGGATAAACTCTCCAGAGTCGTTCCAAGCAGCTATCCCCTTTGAGTCTTTTATCTTGTTCATAATGTATTTAACATTCTTCCTGTTACGTAAAGGCACATGTGTCAGTAGGTCATGCATAACTTTATCTTCAAATGGCATTTGAGCTTCACCCGACATATTATCTCCACTAGGTAAGATCGACGGTACAGGCCTTACAGGGGCATGGCTATCGTTAGGTTCGACATCTGTTAAAGGGTCCGGTAGGGAAAGGGTTAAATGGTTAGTCTCTCTCTCCCCTTGCTTTACCCGAGTCAAATACCTTTGCATTAGGTTTGTGTATTTTTGAATCTTATCATAGGGGTTCAATCCTTTTCGGTTCAAAACATCCTTCATGGCCGTATCCAAATCATTTTCCGCTGTTTGTCTGATATCTTCAGGACCCTGCATTTGTTTTTTAAGTCTATCCAACTCTTGTTGAGGCACCAAGTACATTTTAGTGGCCATCACACCCACGTGTTCAACCACCACGTCTGGCCGCAATAAGGCTGGTGATGAAGGGCACGGCTATACTGAGTAAAGGTAGAAGAAAACCCCCAGACTGTTGTATACTATGTCTTTTCTTTTGAAGACTGGCCCTTTTATTGGCAAAGAGTTTGATCGCTGTCTTTTGTCTCCTTAATTTTTTCAATTGGTTCAGGGTGAGTGGAATGCGTCCTTTGAGAAGATTCAAAGCAATCTCACATAGGGCTAATATGAGATCTGAAGAACAGCGACCCAAGATGGCCTTCCGTTCTTTAGCTGTAGAACCTACTAGCCTTCTCAAGAGGGGGAGGTTTCTTTTTAAACGCAGAGACATAGCGTTTACTTTTTAGGAAGGTATGCAGCAGGCCTCTCCCCCGGAAACAGCCCTGTACGTAGCCTAAGGTGTTCTGGAGTATTTGCTTTTAAATCCACGATTAAATAAGAAAATGGCTCTTTGGTAGCGTCCTCATAGCTCTCCATAAAGTATGATTTCCGTCCAGGGTACATCTGCTGAGCTAGAGTGCTAATTTGCAGTTTGTCTCTAGGATTTTTAAACAATACCATGTAGTTGGCATTCAAGCTAATGGTCCGACTATTTTTACCTTGGTGAAACACATTCTGGACCAAGTAAAGCACGGACAGGTTTCTATGATGAGTATATTGGGTAAAAGCTCGTGCAATTTCAGGGTGTTCGCTACCAGCAAATAGCATATCGTCCAAAACCAGCAGATTATTTACATGTGGGGGGAGAAGTTCATCATCAGACAGAGAATCGGGTATTCCTTCAACAAACTTGATTTTTATTGTCTTCAATAATTCATCATACAGAGGTTGGTAACATGAATAACACCATACAATATTGTCAGGCTTTTGAGATAACACATGTTCAGAATTCTCTAAAATACTTTTACAAAAAAAGTTTTGCCACTGTTTGAAGGGCCGGCAATTAATGCTGAAAAAGGCAATTGTAGCCGGGGGTCAAAACCCTCGACAGCAGTCATAATATCTTAAGCTTTAAGACACACTGGGGCTTTGTAGCATAAGTCAGTAGCCAAGGGCAATGTGGTACCGTCAGGCAATAGCTGTCTCTTGTCATAGACTACCCTGAATCTTTTAGTGAGGGATAAAAAGGGGTTCCATCTAAGAAACGCACCACTCACTAAAAGATTCAGGGTAGTCTATGACAAGAGACAGCTATGCCTGAC
The DNA here is from genome assembly GCF_002021735.2 of Oncorhynchus kisutch. Classification (NCBI taxonomy): domain Eukaryota; kingdom Metazoa; phylum Chordata; class Actinopteri; order Salmoniformes; family Salmonidae; genus Oncorhynchus; species Oncorhynchus kisutch. The sequence goes on along the minus strand of NW_022265045.1, from coordinate 9,605 downwards.
GGTACCACATTGCCCTTTGGCTACTGACTTATGCTACAAGCCCCAGTGTGTCTTAAAGCTTAAGATATTATGACTGCTGTCGAGGGTTTTGACCCCCGGCTACAATTGCCTTTTTCAGCATTAATTGCAGGCCCTTCAAACAGTGGCAAAACTTTTTTTGTAAAAAGTATTTTAGAGAATTCTGAACATGTGTTATCTCAAAAGCCTGACAATATTGTATGGTGTTATTCATGTTACCAACCTCTGTATGATGAATTATTGAAGACAATAAAAATCAAGTTTGTTGAAGGAATACCCGATTCTCTGTCTGATGATGAACTTCTCCCCCCACATGTAAATAATCTGCTGGTTTTGGACGATATGCTATTTGCTGGTAGCGAACACCCTGAAATTGCACGAGCTTTTACCCAATATACTCATCATAGAAACCTGTCCGTGCTTTACTTGGTCCAGAATGTGTTTCACCAAGGTAAAAATAGTCGGACCATTAGCTTGAATGCCAACTACATGGTATTGTTTAAAAATCCTAGAGACAAACTGCAAATTAGCACTCTAGCTCAGCAGATGTACCCTGGACGGAAATCATACTTTATGGAGAGCTATGAGGACGCTACCAAAGAGCCATTTTCTTATTTAATCGTGGATTTAAAAGCAAATACTCCAGAACACCTTAGGCTACGTACAGGGCTGTTTCCGGGGGAGAGGCCTGCTGCATACCTTCCTAAAAAGTAAACGCTATGTCTCTGCGTTTAAAAAGAAACCTCCCCCTCTTGAGAAGGCTAGTAGGTTCTACAGCTAAAGAACGGAAGGCCATCTTGGGTCGCTGTTCTTCAGATCTCATATTAGCCCTATGTGAGATTGCTTTGAATCTTCTCAAAGGACGCATTCCACTCACCCTGAACCAATTGAAAAAATTAAGGAGACAAAAGACAGCGATCAAACTCTTTGCCAATAAAAGGGCCAGTCTTCAAAAGAAAAGACATAGTATACAACAGTCTGGGGGTTTTCTTCTACCTTTACTCAGTATAGCCGTGCCCTTCATCACCAGCCTTATTGCGGCCAGACGTGGTGGTTGAACACGTGGGTGTGATGGCCACTAAAATGTACTTGGTGCCTCAACAAGAGTTGGATAGACTTAAAAAACAAATGCAGGGTCCTGAAGATATCAGACAAACAGCGGAAAATGATTTGGATACGGCCATGAAGGATGTTTTGAACCGAAAAGGATTGAACCCCTATGATAAGATTCAAAAATACACAAACCTAATGCAAAGGTATTTGACTCGGGTAAAGCAAGGGGAGAGAGAGACTAACCATTTAACCCTTTCCCTACCGGACCCTTTAACAGATGTCGAACCTAACGATAGCCATGCCCCTGTAAGGCCTGTACCGTCGATCTTACCTAGTGGAGATAATATGTCGGGTGAAGCTCAAATGCCATTTGAAGATAAAGTTATGCATGACCTACTGACACATGTGCCTTTACGTAACAGGAAGAATGTTAAATACATTATGAACAAGATAAAAGACTCAAAGGGGATAGCTGCTTGGAACGACTCTGGAGAGTTTATCCTTCAGGGCTCTGTGGTTAGGGGGTCCCATATGCAGGACTTGCTTAAAAGTACCACGGCTGCCCACAAGGTTGCTGATGACCGAAGGCCTCCCGGCTGGCGTCAGTTTCTTAAGGCCCTGGCAATCCTCAACATCCCCCTCTCCGGTGTACCCAACCATAAGCTTCGTCAACAGATTCAAGCTTTAAAACAAAAGCCTTCAACGAGATACAGCACCCCTAAAGATGCCCCAACGACACCGGCCCCATATGAAAGCGATGATGCTAACTCATTTACTCCCATGAACGTCTCAGGACCTTTTCCTAAACCCGATCTCTCGGCGTGGTTAGACTTTTGAAAATGACTTTTGAATGACTATGATTAAATTCAATAAATTTTTTATTTGAAAAATAAGCAAGTTAACATTTGTGGCATTCTTGAAACATATGACGTGAGCATACGCCTTGATTACGCGTTCTTAAAGGACACACATTTGAACACTTTTGATATTTTCTAACAAAACAAGATACAAGGTTATCATTACTTCTTAAATCATCCTTATAAAGAGACATAACATCTTCAAAAGAAACTCCCCGGGCTCTTTGGCACAGGTAAAATACACAGTGGTGACCGCATGTAGTGGAAAGGTTATCTTGCACTTGTTTGATGTTGTAGTAGATCTTTGTACCGTTTAGGGTCAAAAAATCTTTAATAGATTTAGGGAAATGTGAAAAACCGGGGGGAAAGCCATAGGAATCAAAAAAAGTTGAGATTTTTCGTCCACCTTCCTGTTCTAATGTCATAGCTAGCCAATGTTCACCAGGCATGTGTTTAGGATGGGTATTGACAATAAACATTGCAGGCCTCTCAGACCATATCTCCATAGGTAATTCATCACAAGCCAACACTCCACAAAATTGTTTTCCAATCAAGCGGCTCATGAGCCCGTCCAACTCTTGGGTATTCATGTCTTTGTTCAAAGGTCCTTAATAATAATCCACTAAGACCTGTCTTCGGGCATTCACTTCCAAGATTGAATCAGAGCATGCGTAAACAATCATGCTAACTGTACAGGCTAAAGGTGTACGGAAACGCATTTCCAGCCTGAGGTTACCTTGGGACACCACAGACAGATTTCCTGAGGTGTCATCATCAGGTGATAAATTGAAAGCATACAATGTGTAACCCTCTGCAAAATCATTTCTGTCAATAGGTAAAGAGAGATCTTTTAGATGTCGCCCTGTAGCCAGGAATAGATTGTAAAATTCTCGCACAGATATGTTGTTATTAAATTGTGGTTGGAAAGCCTTCGCCGGAACCTGACGTCCGTCCTGACAGAGCGCTACATACTCTGCATTGAAGTGCTGAAAATTAAAGGGGTTTTTATCTAAACTGCCCGTATTAGAGGCGTGATCAACCAGACCTATAACCACATATCTAGGTAAAGGGCCTAGAAATAGGTTTTCTTGACTGCAGATTCTACTGCCCACAGGTATGCTAAAGGTTTTCATGGTAATTCTTTGGAGAGGGTAAAGGGCATTTCCTTTCATCAAAGCATGTGAGTGACCCAGGCGCACGGCCGGAGATACAGATACTTTTTTAATAAAAAGGGTTGCCCCCAACACTTTCAAACTAAAATCCCCGTCTTGGGGAGACATCAGGCAAAAATCATCCTTGGCCCTGGTTAATTTTAATCTTAAATCAACCGAATTTAAGAGTAACCGTTCTTGAAAGAAAATGTCAGAGTGTATAGGGCCTAGCAAATGAAACTCTCGAGATTCGGCGCAGTAGCGAGCTCGTGCCGCTAGTCCTTTGTTTGCACCGGTGGAAGGGTCTGTCGATTCCATAGAGGCTCCTGCAGTATCCTTGCTAAACAGCCCGGCGCTAAATTGGGTTTTGAGAGTGTCTTCGGAGTAGTTTAGTAAACACTCCATGATGGCTCTATAAGGGTATGTAGCGCTGCTTTGACTGATTAGGCGTTCACCCAAAGTCACATCAACTTGGGAGAAAATGGTGGCCAAGGGGTAATTAATGAGACTCACTTTGGCATCGTCTGCAATATTAGACCCATCTCTTTTGGTCACTTTTAGACGTAAATGCACCAAGGTGTTGTTGAGGTCCAGATAGTTGTCACCATGGCCTGGTATGAAAAATTCGATAGGCCCGTTATCGGTAATAGCAGAGAGAGGGGCTATCTCCACATAACTGGATCTATCTATTGAATGCTGCGTTAACGGTGCCGTGAAAAGATCAAGTTCTGTCTTTATAGCTTCAGAGGACATTCGATGTAAAAGAGCCATGTCACTTATTCTTTTAGAAAATACTTCCTAGTATTCTTTTAGCCTGTTTTGGTACAGACCTCCTCACTTTACCCCGTCTTTGACTTACTGAGGTTCTTTTAACAGTTAACCGCCGCTTTTTAGGTGCAGGTCTACGCCTTAAACCAGGGGGTCTCTTTTTTGGCCTTCGAGACAATATCATAAGCCCCGAGCCTTCTTGATGCTCCACCTCTGGTGACGCCCTTCGGGTCATAGCATTGGCTACAACCTCACTTACTATATTTTTAGCCGCTGATTTTAAATGTGGTTTGGCTATGCTGAAGCCTCTCTTCATAAACGGTAAAACCATCCTGAAGAGGTTACGGAATATACCTCCTATCCCCGAACCATACATTGTCGGCGCTCCATGATATCCTGGTAGTCCATTACCCACTTGATCCACATAGTATGAAACATAACGGTTAGGGTCGAGCTGATGGTGCTCCATAACCCTTTTATTTGTATTATGTTTATAAATATAATACAGCTATTATATATGTAGAGAGGTTTTGGTGGGTCTAAAGTGGAGTTTTACAATCGTTTTACCATAAGTAAATTCAATGTTTTCGTTCTGATCCGTTTTAAGCTCAACCAGAATGTTTTCAATATAGTTCTTGCTGACATGTACGTAGTGCGGCTTGTCATAATTGACAGTGACGATGTCCCCATCCTTGCCGTCTATATGAACTGTTCGCAGGAGGGGCACACAGCTGTCTCCGACCCTTTGATAGGTTATGATGTCGGTATAGACAAATATGTTGTAAAAGCCTGCATGTATATCCGCAGGGAATGGGAATAATTTATCGTTCACATACGTCCATTTATTGGGACCCATCCCCAACATGTAGGATAAATTACCGCTGGTCTTTATACCTCCGTTAGCAGGCCCTGAGATTTGTATCCTTTTATGGATTGGATTGTAGAATAGGAATATTTCCATCTTGTTCAGGGTTAGGTGTTCATTCAACTCTGAGACGATCCTGTCGACGGTTCTATAGAAACCTTTTTTAAGCTTAATAAGTTTCGCAGGTTCCGAGAACCTTTTGCAATAAAAATCACGGTCCTTAGCTTTGATATTATACCAACTATGGGGGTATGTAATCTCGCTGAGACCTACTTCCCAAGCCTCTGATAACTCTATAGGCTTTGGAAAATTGGTTGTATACTTCGAACTCTGATTATTACGATATATCTGTGCCGACGCATTACTGGGGAGAGTCAGGTAGAAGCCGCTGTGTTCCATGATGCCCAACTGTGTACACGCGAATGATGCGCTAGTTATCATGACTAGGGGTTTAAATTAACCCCCGTTGCCTCCACCACATCCTGCTCCAATACCCAACTGTTGAACTTTTGAGGCCAGTTTTTCCAGCGGACCAGCAACCATTTTTTACCCTTTTCTCTCTTCTGATCTAGAATCTCCTCCACGTGAAAGACTTTGTCTTTACCCAACTGGACCTTCTGTAATTCCTTCTCATAAAAAGATCCCTCTATAAGATCCCCGTCATAATCTTTTAATTTGTAGACCGGCGGAATGCGTGGCAGACATTCGGTAACGGTAAACAACTCCGAGCTAAAGCCTTGTTCGTATTTTTTGTCGAAAACACCCCTCAACTTTGATATACGCACCAAGTCACCCACTAGGAATTTAAAAGTCATTTTTTTCTTACGGCGAAGTGGGAACAAACCATACATATTTTTAAAGACTTGAAAAGAGTTTTCCGAAGAGACCTCCGAGGGCTTCATACGTATAGTCTTATGGTAGCTGTGGTTGTAACCGTTTACTAAATCCTGAACTATGTCTGTATATCGGTTGGTGTTGTGAGCTGTAAAATAGCGCCACATCCGCTCTTTCAAAGTCCTATTAAAGCGTTCCACAACCGAAGCTTTCAAATCAGAGCCTGTAGCAAAATGTACTATATTATACTTATTCATTAGCTTCTGAAATGTTTTATTAAAAAATTCTTTTCCGCCATCCGTCTGCACTTTCTTGGGGGCGCCTCCTGCCTTCAAGATCGATTCAAAGGCCCTGGTCACCTCTGCCCCGCTCTTATTTTTTAACACCCTTACATAGGCTAATTTAGAGAAAATATCTATAACCGTTAGCATGTAGCGATTTCCATCATTTTTATCGGCAAGGGACTGCATGTCACATAGATCCGCCTGAAATTGGGATAATGGATGCGTAGAAAAAACTCTATTTCTTGGAAAATGTTTTCTTACAGGTTTATGTAGAGTGTAGGCATCTTGCTCTGATAACCATTCATTCACTTTAGCATCGCTTAACAGACTACCTGTTTCTTCGACTATAGCTCTCTGTAAACGCTCTTTACCCCCATAAGACCCGGGGTTAGAGGGATTATAATATATGTTTTTCAACAGCTGCTCAGCCATCCTTCTTGCCTCTCTGAGGTACAATAACTGTAATGAGCCACTTTCATATAACGACAACATTTCAGTTTGTGAATTTTTATTTTAAGAATGCAACAATTATTACGTATACAGACAATTCAGGATTTGTTGCAAGATACAAGTCCCCGTTTTCTCAACAATCACAGCATGCAACACCCTGTATATATTGTTTAGATTTACAGGTTTGTTTCGCTGAATTTTTAAAACACACACGTCTGATATATAAGTATATAAACAACAAATATGATACACATTCACATTAAAGGGTGGTTCAAACAAATAATGTAAAATCTTAGCCAAAGTTATTTCTAGTTCTTCAGAATCCTCAACAAGCCTTGATACCATATGTGACCATTGTAAACTCTCGCCCGTATGTCGGACATGTTTCATGATTTGCTCCATTTTTAACACACGCTCTACAATAACCCCTGTATTGTGGGTTGTGTAGAACTTTACATTGTTCACTTTATTTTCAATAATCTGATGCATAACATTTGTAAGGTCTCTCAAAAGAAAAAATGTATTTATTCGCTCAAACATCGTAGACACATAGTTACCCATAGCTCTAAATAAACAAAATGTCACTCGGTCTCTTGGGATTTATTGAGCCAGAAAAGCATCACATCAGCCATCACAGCTTCCCTGTATTTGTTGTCGTCCACCAGGGTGTGTCGGATTTCTTTGAGTTTCTCATGGATGAAGAGGGCCTCCTTCAGTTCATGTAGGAAGGCTTCGGTTACCCCGTAAACTCTAGGGATAGACGGCGCAATACCCATAGACTCCAGGGCGATGACCAGCGCTGGTATAAAACGGCAGGACCACAGTCTTTTCACCAGCTCCTCAAAATGATTGAAAAAGTAGTATCTAGGAGGGTCGTAGAGGCAAGGATGACGACGCTGGCTGGGATGATTGATCTCACAGCCGATGCATTTTTCTCGTATATATTCGCCAATCACCACGTTTAAAAGTGTAGCTACAGAGGCCTTGATTGTATCCACAAAAACAGTACTGGCCACCCCATCAAACACATCCTCAGGCTGGGTAAATGTCGGGGGTGTCACGGGTCTTGCCAGGGGTGCGTAGAGTGTAGGGCTTCGTGGCATAGAGTCTTTAGTGTCGGGCCCCCATGACGTAGTGGCTTCCTCGTAGATGGTCTGGAGATCCATGGTGTATGCTGAAATGAAGAACTGTCTGCTTTTTTTCTTTTTATTGTAGAACAAGGCCCTTGGGTATCTGGGGGGGCGGGGTTAAAGCATCCGCTTACTTAGTTTTCTTCTGACGCTGTATCTTCTTGAGGCTCTTTTGCATCGTAATCTTTACGATTCGTATATATTATGCACTTCTTTAAATGAACAAGGCTCTGACGCTGTTGGCTCTGTACAAAGAGAGCATCCAACGGTTGCAACATTTTCAATTCCAGTACATCCCAACTGTTAAAAGGAATAAGCAGACGCAGTCGGGTATCCCCAGTCAGGCCACCACCCCTAAGTTTGTGGTTTCGGATTGCCTCGGTGCCGATATAGAACTCCACGCTGCCGCACGGTCGGCCATTCTTTCTTTGTATTTTCACCCTGTGAAATATTTGTCCTGAGGAGTCCGGGGTACCTTCCCAACGGGTCTCGTGGCCCGTGAACACACTATACCCCTTGGTGATAAGGCTCAGTTCAGGACACACAACCTTGCGAAAAACCGACCAGTCTTCAACACCATATTCCAAGCCTACAGTCTGGTCTGTATATTCTTCTCCTTCATCTACCGTATAGAGGGTCACTCTACAGGCCAGGTAATCAAACCGATACCCCCACTGCTGGCCATTAGACATCAACACTTGATCTGTCAGAGCATTTGCTGGCGGTATTTGGGTTCTATACACATTTAAAAAACGTTTTTTTGGCGCATCATATATTGCTGGTTGATACTTTGCCCTTGCTCTATGGGCAACCCGAAGGCCTGTTTCAGTTGTTACAGTCATCACTGCTTTGGTACCGATCCCAAATTCCATGGTTATTCTTAAGATCTTGTGCACTCTTAAACAGGTATTGTTCAGCGGCTTTATAAGGGGCCTTAACCAACCCAAACCGTGAGAAACAGTAACAGGTTGACCTGACACATGGTCACTTACTCAACCCAGGGCATGCACCCTTCTACATGACATAGGTCATAAATCATTACATAGGGTCATAAATCAGGCTTGGGTCATCAATCATTAACGGCCTGTCAAAGGACCCTTACTCACCCCATAGCCCCCACCTAACCAGGCTTGTCTATCAGGCTTGGGTCATCAATCATTAACGGCCTGTCAAATGGACCCTTACTCACCCCATAGCCCCCACCTAACCAGGCTTGCCTGACCAGAAGACATGCACACGTCATCACTACATAGGGTTCACATAGAGTTCACATAGGGTCATCAATCAAAATTTTGACCCGTGACATCTACTCTATTCTCTCTCTCATGGATACCATTTGTATGTCTCTACATCCAGTATGAAGGAAGTTCGTTTTGTGAGCCTTTGCGCAATGACTGGCTGTCTATGTATCTACTAGCATGCTGGTAGTTGCCATAGACATCATTGCACTAACGCTAGTTAGCAATTGTGCTAACACTAGTTATAAACTTCCTTAAAACTGCAAGTTCATCAGGACTTGCCAACATTCTCTGAATCTTTCTGCATAGCCCTGTCTCGCCGTGGTTTTAATTGAATAATATCTGATTGTTTCCAGAGGGGGAACAAACTCCCTCATCTGTTACTTGAAAAAAAGTTGGTTAATGGAAAATGTTTAATTTATTTCCCAAACGTTTTATTGTCCCTACCCTTCAAACATTAAACCTCAGCTGCGTCCCTCTAGCACCAGGGTCAGCGCACACTCTCCGATTTTGTTTTTTGCCATCATTATAAGCCTGCCACACACCACACTATACAATACATTTATTAAACATAAGAATGAGTGTGAGTTTTTTTTTTAACAACCTGGCTTGTGAAAGTGAACAAAAGAGCTCTATAGGACCAGGCACAAATAATACATAATAATAAATAATTTTGATCTTTGTTTAGACATCTTAAAATATAAAACCTTATTTGTTCATCAGAAATTGTGGAATAACGAGATGAGAAGGGTGTGCTTAATGATGCACAAACTCTGCAATCTTGTGTTGTATTGGAGAGAGTCTCAGTCTTAAACCATTTTCCACACAGTCGTGCCTATATTTAGTTTTCATGCTAGTGAGGGTCGAGAATCCACTCTCACATAGGTACGTGGTTTCAAAGGGCATCAGTGTCTTAACAGCGTGATTGCCAAGGCAAGAAACTCTGAAGTTTCAGAA
>NW_022265044.1:0-19234 GCF_002021735.2 Oncorhynchus kisutch | reverse complement strand
AGCCCCTAAGCCCTGTACATGGATATCTCCAGGCTTTTTAAACACTCTGTCTGTCAGAGGGTCATACTTTCATCAGGTTGGAAAGACACTCGGCATGACACAGGGCCTCTGGAATGTTGCTTGTAACCTGGAACCTCCAGTGGTGGGAAAAAGTATCCAATTGTCAAACTTGAGTAAAAGTTAAAAATACCTTAATAGAAAATGAAATGAAAGACACCTAGTAAAATACTACTTGAGTAAAAGTAAAAAGACCTTAATAGAAAATGAAATGAAAGACACCTAGTAAAATACTACTTGAGTAAAAGTGTAAAAGTATTTGGTTTTAAATATACTTAAGTATCAAAAGTAGAAGTAACTACTCTACAATTCCTAATATAAAGCAAACCAGACAGCATAGTTTTCTTGTTTTTTTTGTTTACACACGAAGTATGTTTTAGTGAGTCTGCCAGATCAGAGGGAGTAGGGATGACTGGGATGTTCTCTTGATAAGTGTATGAATTAGACAATTTTCCTGTCCTGCTAGGGATTCAAAACGTAACGAGTACTTATGGTTGTCAGGGAAAATGTATGGAGTAAAAAGTACATCATTTTCTTTAGGAATGTAGTGAAGTAAAAGTAAAAGTTGTCAAAAATATCAATATTAGAGTAAAGTACAGATACCCCAAAAAACGAATTAAAACTATTTTTACTTAGGTACTTCACACCACTGGTAACCTCTATTGGTAGAACCTCTATGGTAGACAGAGGGACTTTCTCCTTCAGAATGGGATATAGATTGTGTTGAACCTGGAGAAGTGTTGCTGTTCTAACCTCCAGGATAGCACAGTGGCCAGTCTCAGGTCTGTTGCTGTTCTAACCTCCAGTATAGCACAGTGGCCAGTCTCAGGTCTGTTGCTGTTCTAACCTCCAGTATAGCACAGTGGCCAGTCTCAGGTCTGTTGCTGTTCTAACCTCCAGTATAGCACAGTGGCCAGTCTCAGGTCTGTTGCTGTTCTAACCTCCAGTATAGCACAGTGGCCAGTCTCAGGTCTGTTGCTGTTCTAACCACCAGTATAGCACATTGTCCAGTCTCAGGTATGTTGCTGTTCTAGCCTCCAGTATAGCACAGTGGCCAGTCTCAGGTCTGTTGCTGTTCTAACCTCCAGTATAGCAATGTGGCCAGTCTCAGGTATGTTGCTGTTCTAACCTCCAGTATAGCACAGTGGCCAGTCTCAGGTCTGTTGCTGTTCTAACCTCCAGAATAGCACAGTGGCCAGACTCAGGTCTGTTGCTGTTCTAACCTCCAGGATAGCACAGTGGCCAGTCTCAGGTCTGTTGCTGTTCTAACCTCCAGTATAGCACAGTGGCCAGTCTCAGGACTGTTGCTGTTCTAACCTCCAGTATAGCACAGTGGCCAGTCTCAGGTCTGTTGCTGTTCTAACCTCCAGGATAGCACAGTGGCCAGTCTCAGGTCTGTTGCTGTTCTAACCTCCAGGATAGCACAGTGGCCAGACATTTAGACCAAGGCAGTAAGCTCAACCACAGCAGTACTTTGACTGGGGTTTTGAAAGCATGTCTGCATCCCAAATGGCACTATATTCCTTGTTTAGTGCACAATTCAGTCCAGAGCCCTATAGGCCCTGGTCAAAGTGTTGCACTATTTACGTAATAGGGAACCATTTTGGATGCAGACATATTACTATAACAGCAGCTGGAATGTGTCAACAACAACAAACTCCGGGTAAAATAAAGATGTCTTTCTACGTAGTGAATTAATAATATATTACAAAGTTGAAGTAGAGTTGCTGGAATATATCCCATACTGCAAAAAACACTGAGAAAGAAAATAAACCAAAATGGAACAAGTAAAGGTGAAATACCTCATCAGGCCTTTTTTACAAGCCTAATAATCATAAAGAATCAACAACAGTGCACAGCGGGGGGTTCTGAACTTGGTCACATCCACTCCATAAAAAGCCAGCAGGCAGAATTACCCTGCTATTACAAATAATACCAGGCCGCCTTCCCCTAAACCCCCTCAATCCCCCTCTACACCCCGGCCTTCTCAGACGCACTGTGTAGGTTTAATGACACACATCCATACCAGACAGAGACAGTTGGCACGGCGATGCCCTGGCAGCCTCCCTCTTTGACGAGAGAAGAAGAAGCAGACCACTACACTCACAAGGCTCTCTCTTGACTTCAATAAGCCTCCCAATGACTTTTGATGAAACTGGGAAATGAGAGTAGTGTCTCGGGTCCAATGGAAACACAGAGCCCAGTGAACAGCCTATGAACACAAATAAATCCATAGATGCTTGTGGTCTGCTGGCCAGGAAGTCTCATCAACCTGGAACTGGTCTCTTGGCACATGACTGAGAGCTGTGCGGAATATGCATATCAACACAGTGCAGGGTAGAGCTGAGCAGGTAAAAACCATATGGACTGAATAAAAGAACATGGAGGTGGACACTGTACTCAAATAAATACTGTGCTCATATTATAAAGACAGATTCAAGCCACACATTTATGTGTATATAGGATAGGAATCATTATTCGGCTGAACTTGAGCAAGATGATCTCAATGCAAAGCCCTGTTCATTCAGCCCTTGTGCTGTCAAAATACAGTATATGTTTTTGAAGATAAATAACTTTGAGATAAAATACTGGGTATTTTACAAATACAGATTGGATTTGATACTGTACATTGGATAGTATATAGTAAACGTGTAATAGAGTAATGATGTAATAATGTATTGTGTGATGTATTGTGTTAGTGATGATGTAGGCTGTAGTTGTGTTTTGTTGTGATGTAATAATAGAGTAATGATGTAATAATGTATTGTGTTAGTGATGATGTAGGCTGTAGTTGTGTTTTGTTGTGATGTAATATTAGAGTAATGATGTAATAAGTATTGTGTGATGTATTGTGTTAGTGATGGTGTAGGCTGTAGTTGTGTTTTGTTGTAATAAGTTACTGTGTGATGTATTGTGTTATTGATGATGAATGTAGTGTTTTGTTTTGTTGTGATTGCTGTTGTAGTTTGAGTTGTGTTTTGTGTGATGTAATAATAGAGTAATGATGTAATAATGTATGTTGTGATGTATTGTGTAGTGATGATGTAGGCTGTAGTTTTGTTGTTTGTTTGTAATAATGTATTGTGTGATGTATTGTGTTAGTGATGATGTAGGCTGTAGTTGTGTTTTTTGTTATGATGTAATAATAGAGTAATGATGTAATAATGTATTGTGTGATGTATTGTGTTAGTGATGTATGTGACTGTAGTTGTGTTTTGTTGTGATGTAATAATAGAGTATTGATGTAATAATGTATTGTGTTAGTGATGAAGGCTGTAGTTGTGTTTGGTTGTGATGTAATAATAGAGTAATGATGTAATAATGTATTGTGTGATGTATTGTGTTAGTGATGATGAGACTGTAGTGTGTTTTGTTGTGATGTAATAATAGAGTAATGATGTAATAATGTATTGTGTTAGTGATGAAGGCTTGTAGTTGTGTTTGGTTGTGATGTAATAATAGAGTAATGATGTAATAATGTATTGTGTGATGTATTGTGTTAGTGATGAAGGCTGTAGTGTGTTTGGTTGTGATGTAATAATAGAGTAATGATGTAATAATGTATTGTGTTGTGATGATGTAGGCTGTAGTTGTGTTTTGTTTGTGAATAATAGAGTAATGATGTAATAATGTATTGTGTGATGTATTGTGTTAGTGATGATGTAGGCTGTAGTTGTGTTTTGTTGTAATAATGTATTGTGTGATGTATTGTGTTAGTGATGATGTAGGCTGTAGTTGTGTTTGTTGTGATGTAATTAGAGTAATGATGTAATAATGTATTGTGTGATGTATTGTGTTAGTGATGATGTAGGCTGTAGTTTTTTTTGTTGTAATAATGTATTGTGTGATGTATTGTGTTAGTGATGATGTAGGATTAGTGTGTTTGGTTGTGATGTAAATAGAGTAATGATGTAATGTATTGATGTATTGTGTTAGTGATGATGTAGGCGGTTGTGTTGTGTTGTTATGATGTAATAATAGAGTAATGATGTAATATGTATGTGTGTTGTGTTGATGTTTTGTTATGTAGTGTAATGATGTGAATGTATTATGTGGGTGTGTGTTTTGTTTTTGTTGATGTTGGCTGTAGTTGTGTTTTGTTGTGATGTAATAATAGAGTAATGATGTAATAATGTATTGTGTGATGTATTGTGTTAGTGATGATGAAGGCTGTAGTTGTGTTTTGTTGTAATAATTGTATGTGTGTGATGTATGTGTTAGTGATGATGTAGGCTGTAGTGTGTTTGTTGTGTGATGTAATAATAGAGTAAAGATGTAATAATGTATTGTGTGATGTATTGTGTTAGTGATGATGATGTAGGCTGTAGTTGTGTTTTGTTATGATGTAATAATAGAAATGATGTAATAATGTATTGTGGGATGTATTGTGTTAGTGATGATGAAGGCTGTAGTTGTGTTTTGTTGTGATGTAATAATAGAGTAATGATGTAATAATGTATTGTGTGATATATTGTGTTAGTGATGATGAAGGCTGTAGTTGTGTTTTGTTGTAATAATGTATTGTGGGATGTATTGTGTTAGTGATGATGTAGGCTGTAGTTGTGTTTTGTTGTGATGTAATAATAGAGTAATGAGTAATAATGTATTGTGTGATGTATTGTGTTAGTGATGATGTAGGCTGTAGTTGTGTTTGGTTGTGGTAATAATAGAGTAATGATAATAATGTATTGTGTTAGTGATGAGGCTGTAGTTGTGTTTGTTGGAGTTAATAGTATAGAGTATGAGTATGATGTAATAATGTATTGAGTGATGTATTGTGTTAGTGATGATGTAGGCTGTAGTTGTTTTTGTTGTAATAATGTATTGTGTGATGTAGTGTTAGTGATTGTAGGCTGTAGTTGTGTTTGGTTGTGATGTAATAATAGAGTAATGATGTAATAATGTATTGTGTGATGTATTGTGTTAGTGATGATGTAGGCTGTATTGTAGTTGGTTTGTATGTGTAATAGAGTAATGATTGAATAGTATTGGATGTAATGTATGTATTGTAGCTGAGTTGTGTTGTGTTAGTGATGATGTAGGCTGTGTTGATGTGTTGTGTTTTTGTTTGTGTAATATAGAGTAAGTGTAATATTGTATTGTAAGATGTTGTATTGTGTAGTGATGATTGTAAGATAGCTGTAGTGTTGTTGTTGTTGTTTTTTTGATGTAATAATAGAGTAATGATGTAATAATGTATTGTGTGATGTATTGTGTTAGTGATGATGTAGGGTAGTTGTGTTTTATTGTGATGTAATAGTAGAGTAATGATGTGTAATAATGTATTGTGGGATGTATTGTGTTAGTGATGATGTAGGCTGTAGTTGTGTTTTGTTGTGATGTAATAATAGAGTAATGATGTAATAATGTATTGTGTGATGTATTGTGTTAGTGATGATGTAGGCTGTAGTGTGTTTGTTGTGATGTAATAATAGAGTAATGATGTAATACTGTATTGTGTGATGTATTGTGTTAGTGATGATGAAGGCTGTAGTTGTGTTTGTTGTGATGTAATAATAGAGTAATGATGTAATAATGTATTGTGTGATGTATTGTGTTAGTGATGATGTAGGCTGTAGTTGTGTTTTGTTGTGATGTAATAATAGAGTAATGATGTAATAATGTATTGTGGGATGTATTGTGTTAGTGATGATGAAGGCTGTAGTTGTGTTTGGTTGTGATGTAATAATAGAGTAATGATGTAATAATGTATTGTGTGATGTTGTGTTAGTGATGAAGGCTGTAGTGTGTTTGGTTGTGATGTAATAATAGAGTAATGATGTAATAATGTATTGTGTTAGTGATGATGTAGGCGTAGTTGTGTGTTGTGATGTAATAATAGAGTAATGATGTAATAATATTGTGTGTGATATATTTGTAGTGATGATGAGGCTGTAGTTGTGTTTTGTTGTAATAATGTATTGTGTGATGTATTGTGTTAGTGATGATGTAGGCTGTAGTTGTGTTTGTTGTGATGCAGTAATAGAGTAATATAATAATGTATTGTGTTAGTGATGATGTAGTGTTGTGAGAATCCTCTGAAGGAATGACAATATACCCACCCAGACATCACTGAGAACCCTCTGAAGGAATGACAAGATACCCACCCAGACATCACTGAGAACCATCTGAAGGAATGACAAGATACCCACCCAGACATCACTGAGAACCATCTGAAGGAATGACAAGATACCCACCCAGACATCACTGAGAACCACCTGAAGGAATGACAATATACCCACCCAGACATCACTGAGAACCTCTGAAGGAATGACAATATACCCACCCAGACATCACTGAGAACCTCTGAAGGAATGACAAGATGTCCACCCAGACATCACTGAGAACCCTCTGAAGGAATGACAAGATACCCACCCAGACATCACTGAGAACCCTCTGAAGGAATGACAAGATGTCCACCCAGACATCACTGAGAACCCTCTGAAGGAATGACAAGATGTCCGCCCAGACATCACTGAGAACCCTCTGAAGGAATGACAAATGGAATGTTCTGCACCAATGTCTGTTGACACTCGGCTGATACTGTATCAAACCACCTTAGATGTCAGAAAATGTGTGACAAAATTCAGGAAGTGTTTCGTCTGAGTCTAACAGTTGGTCGACAACAGGCTCCATTGACTGACAAATGAATCATAAGGCTTTTGGTATTACTGTTGAAATCCCTTGTAGTTGAATCACAGGATTGGCCTTATTCCCTAGACTAGAGAGCGCTGGGCTCCAGGTGAGCTAAAGCCTGTCATCTTAGCTCGTCAACCTCCCCCCGCTCCCACACTCCACCCACCACGCCTACAGAGAGCAGCTTAAGGTCGGGACAGCTCAATTGGCTAAAACGGGGGGATGCCAGGAAAAGGGATTATTTCAGTCATTCAACCTGAACGAGAATGGGTGTCATTGTGATCCTCATCACTGTAATGAAATCAAATTAGACTGGGGGAATATAGGGAGCAGGAAGGTATTTCAGGAAGGTATCCCCCAAGCAAGGGATTGAAATACCTTTTTTCTCTCTCTTCTCTTCCTCAAAACAATGATGATATTGTATTGACCTGCTAGTTAGAGATGGAGGAATACCTCTGAACAGAACAGTTCCCCCCCCCCCCTCCCCCCCCTCTCCCCCTCCCCCTCCCCCTCTGTGGGGGATTTTCAGAATCTTCTTTGTATTAACTACAGTACAGCACTGCTGTACAACATACTTCAAGCCAGTCTTGAGTAATACATATTTATGGTTCATAACAGCTCATTGAAACCACAGAAAGGAACATGAAAAGGTATTCGTACTTAGACCACTGTAGCTTGGCTTGTTATGAATGCACCTGCAAGGTAGTGCTAGTTGTGCCTTCAAACAGAACCACTTTGGACTCAACCCAGCCTGAACTTCAATCAGCACCACTCTGGACTCAACCCAGCCTGAACTTCAATCAGCACCACTCTGGACTCAATCCGAGCCTGATCTTCAATCAGCACCACTCTGGACTCAATTCCAGCCTGAACTTCAATCAGCACCACTCTGGACTCAATCCGAGCCTGATCTTCAATCAGCACCACTCTGGACTCAATTCCAGCCTGAACTTCAATCAGCACCACTCTGGACTCAATTCCAGCCTGAACTTCAATCAGCACCACTCTGGACTCAATCCGAGCCTGATCTTCAATCAGCACCACTCTGGACTCAATCCGAGCCTGAACTTCAATCAGCACCACTCTGGACTCAATCCGAGCCTGTCTTCAATCAGCACCACTCTGGACTCAATTCCAGCCTGAACTTCAATCAGCACCACTCTGGACTCAATCCGAGCCTGATCTTCAATCAGCACCACTCTGGACTCAATTCCAGCCTGAACTTCAATCAGCACCACTCTGGACTCAATCCGAGCCTGATCTTCAATCAGCACCACTCTGGACTCAATTCCAGCCTGAACTTCAATCAGCACCACTCTGGACTCAATTCCAGCCTGAACTTCAATCAGCACCACTCTGGACTCAATTCCAGCCTGAAAATCAGCACCACTCTGGACTCAATCCGAGCCTGATCTTCAATCAGCACCACTCTGGACTCAATCCGAACCTGAACTTCAATCAGCACCACTCTGGACTCAATCCGAGCCTGATCTTCAATCAGCACCACTCTGGACTCAATTCCAGCCTGAACTTCAATCAGCACCACTCTGGACTCAATCCGAGCCTGATCTTCAAACAGCACCACTCTGGACTCAATTCCAGCCTGATCTTCAATCAGCACCACTCTGGACTCAATTCCAGCCTGATCTTCAATCAGCACCACTCTGGACTCAATTCCAGCCTGAACTTCAATCAGCACCACTCTGGACTCAATCCGAGCCTGATCTTCAAACAGCACCACTCTGAACTCAATCCGAGCCTGATCTTCAAACAGCACCACTCTGGACTCAATCCAAGCCTGATCTTCAAACAGCACCACTCTGGACTCAATCCAAGCCTGATCTTCAAACAGCACCACTCTGGACTCAATCCGAGCCTGATCTTCAAACAGCACCACTCTGGACTCAATCCAAGCCTGAACTTCAAACAGCACCACTCTGAACTCAATCCGAGCCTGATCTTCAAACAGCACCACTCTGGACTCAATCCAAGCCTGATCTTCAAACAGCACCACTCTGGACTCAATCCAAGCCTGATCTTCAAACAGCACCACTCTGGACTCAATCCGAGCCTGATCTTCAAACAGCACCACTCTGGACTCAATCCGAGCCTGATCTTCAAACAGCACCACTCTGAACTCAATCCGAGCCTGATCTTCAAACAGCACCACTCTGGACTCAATCCCAGACAGGTCTTTTGAAGTGTAGAGAATATGACCTACCTTTTTTTACCTGTACAATACAAATATAAATGTGCTGGCGGTACAAGTTTTACAATCCTGTACATATTCCTCAGTAAACATGATTTATAAGATTCTACGTTTGTTTTCTTATTTTGGAAAGACCTCATGAAATGGAGATATAAGGGCACGATCAGCTATTGAAATAGGTTGTTGAGACAGAGTGTTATGAAAAAGCCTTACCCTCCCTCCTGAAAGCCCTCGAGTTCATCTCTCTGTTCTGCCAGGGTAGACTCCAAGTCCAGGTAGCTCCCATTTGGGAGAGCTGGAGGGCACAGTCATCAAGCTAGATAGGAGATAAAGACAAAGATTGCATCATTAATAATTCCCGCTTCATACAACTAAAGTTATTATACAGCATAGCTATTATAGATTACCTAGCTACAGCATATACAACTAAATAATGCAAGGCTATTATCAAACTGTTTCATGTACGTCCACTATGAGGCAACATGGGAAAACATCAAATGACAAACCCCTTGATTTGGCCAATGTTAATGCCAGCCAATAGCACACAACTTAGCTATCCATGGACAAACCATGGTGCTCGGTTTCCCTCCAACTGCCCAGAGGAAAATTGAACTCAGTCAAAACATGGTCTGTACGTAGGCTGGATGGATGTAGCCGTCCATAGCTAACATGTCTGAGTCTGAGCTGCTCTAGACTGTCTAGGGAGTCTGAGTCTGTGCTGCTCTAGGCTGTCTAGGGAGTCTGAGTCTGTGCTGCTCTAGGCTGTCTAGGGAGTCTGAGTCTATTCTGCTCTAGACTGTCTAGGGAGTCTGAGTCTGTGCTGCTCTAGGCTGTCTAGGGAGTCTGAGTCTATTCTGCTCTAGGCTGTCTAGGGAGTCTGAGTCTGTGCTGCTCTAGACTGTCCAGGGAGTGAGTCTGAGTCTATTCTGCTCTAGACTGTCTAGGGAGTCTGAGTCTGTGCTGCTCTAGGCTGTTTAGGGAGTCTGAGTCTGTGCTGCTCTAGGCTGTCTAGGGAGTCTGAGTCTATTCTGCTCTAGACTGTCTAGGGAGTCGGAGTCTGTGCTGCTCTAGACTGTCGAGGGAGTGAGTCTGAGTCTGTGCTGCTCTAGACTGTCTAGGGAGTCTGAGTCTGTGCTGCTCTAGGCTGTTTAGTGGAGTCTGAGTCTGTGCTGCTCTAGGCTGTCTAGGGAGTCTGAGTCTATTCTGCTCTAGACTGTCTAGGGAGTCGGAGTGTGGCTGCTCTAGACTGTCGAGGGAGTCTGAGTCTGTGCTGCTCTAGACTGTCTAGGGAGTCTGAGTCTGTGCTGCTCTAGACTGTCTAGGGAGTCTGAGTCTGTGCTGCTCTAGGCTGTCTAGGGAGTCTGAGTCTGTGCTGCTCTAGACTGTCTAGGGAGTCTGAGTCTGTGCTGCTCTAGGCTGTCTAGGGAGTCTGAGTCTATTCTGCTCTAGACTGTCTAGAAAGTCTGAGTCTGTGCTGCTCTAGGCTGTCTAGGGAGTCTGAGTCTGTGCTGCTCTAGGCTGTCTAGGGAGTCTGAGTCTGTGCAGCTCTAGACTGTCTAGGGAGTGAGTCTGAGTCTATTCTGCTCTAGACTGTCTAGGGAGTCTGAGTCTGTGCTGCTCTAGGCTGTTTAGGGAGTCTGAGTCTATTCTGCTCTAGACTGTCTAGGGAGTCTGAGTCTGTGCTGCTCTAGACTGTCTAGGGAGTCTGAGTCTGTGCTGCTCTAGGCTGTTTAGGGAGTCTGAGTCTGTGCTGCTCTAGGCTGTCTAGGGAGTCTGAGTCTATTCTGCTCTAGACTGTCTAGGGAGTCGGAGTCTGTGCTGCTCTAGACTGTCTAGGGAGTCTGAGTCTGTGCTGCTCTAGACTGTCTAGGGAGTCTGAGTCTGTGCTGCTTTAGGCTGTCTAGGGAGTCTGAGTCTGTGCTGCTCTAGGCTGTCTAGGGAGTCTGAGTCTATTCTGCTCTAGACTGTCTAGGGAGTCTGAGTCTATTCTGCTCTAGACTGTCTAGGGAGTCTGAGTCTGTGATGCTCTAGGCTGTCTAGGCTGTCTGAGTCTGAGCTGCTCTAGGCTGTCTAGGCTGTCTGAGTCTGTGCTGCTCTAGGCTGTCTGAGTTTGTGCTGCTCTAGGCTGCCTAGGGAGTCTGAGTCTGAGCTGCTCTAGGCTGTCTAGGCTGTCTGAGTCTGAGCTGCTCTAGGCTGTCTAGGCTGTCTGAGTCTGAGCTGCTCTAGACTGTCTAGGCTGTCTGAGTCTGAGCTGCTCTAGACTGTCTAGGCTGTCTGAGTCTGAGCTGCTCTAGACTGTCTAGGCTGTCTGAGTCTGAGCTGCTCTAGACTGTCTAGGCTGTCTGAGCTGCTCTAGACTGTCTAGGCTGTCTGAGTCTGAGCTGCTCTAGACTGTCTAGGCTGTCTGAGTGTGCTACAGAGGGTAAATAAACCGTTTGAGAAGGAATCCATTTTCCTCCTGTTGTTGACCCTGCAGCGTTTGGTTTTCAGGTGTAGTAGGCCTATACAGAGACAGACAACACAAGGCAGAGAGAAAACTATCATTGTTCTAGTTTGTCAAATATGCGCCGCAAACTAGCTGCATCGAGAGCGGTACCCACTACCCGCTGAAGAAAAACAACCAATGTGAAAATCCCAATACTAACTGTTTTGGAAATTACAATTGTGATTTGTCCCAGCTCTGATGTGGTTCCACTTCCTCCCCTTGAATTACTGTAACTTAATTAAACATGGAGAAAGGGCAAAGGGAGGCTGCTAACTGGAAAATACATTATGGAGGGGAGCAGCTTTGATCTGTTCAGCCACTCGTGTTTGTTTTGGCTGTACTGCAGCGCCCAAGGACTGTGTCAAGATGGAGAAGTGGAACAAAACATGTGGTCAGCTAAGATAACACACTGACTGACTGAAACTGTCTTGTCTCTTTCCTTTAACGCAATATAAAGCAACAACAAAAAAATGGTATTATTGGAAACATTCTTCTCAAAGTTCTACCTGAAACACAAGGCTGATCTGTTCAGGAGAGGACAGACACAGTGAAGAGCTACCTTTGGGAAAACAGACTACTTCAAGGCCTGGGATAAGTTTTCTTTAAGATGCTCTTACTGTAAGTCTGAGAGAGAGAGAGTTTCAGCAGATTACAGGACAGATTCAGCACTGATAGGATATACAGTGTTTGGTACAGGCCAAAGTTAGGCCTACTATATTTAGGTCCATGAGGAGCAGGCATGCCTTGAAGACCTATAGGATGGAATGGAATGGGTGTGACATAAAACTAAGCAGGACATGGAAAGGACAAAAAATTCTAAATATCATCTATCCAGGGGTCTATCATCTATAAAGATACACTAGACATATCATCTTGGACTGACAGGATGACATTACAGAACAACATACAGTACAGGGGGATTGTTTCAGTCCAATGTAGCACGTTGTGAGTCCACCTCTGTTCATACAACTGATACAGAAATATAGAACTACAGAAAAGACATTGAGTTCCTCTCCTCTTAAGACTCTAACACAGTAAACTCAGTATCAGGAGCTGAAATGGACAAAAACACGGGGCAGAAGTCAAAGCAGTAACCAGCAATTAGTGTGAATCCAAAAAATGCATTTCTCTACATAGAGGTTATGACACAAAACCTCGGCAAGTCAGGCCAGAGCAGACAGGCCATACTAGTGAAGCACACACACACACACACACACACACACACACACACACACACACACACACACACACACACACACACACACACACACACACACCACACACACACACACACACACACACACACACACACACACACACACACACACACACACACACACACATCACAGCCATAGTATCCAGGCCAGAAATGCCTTAGTGATCCACAGAAACGGCCCTTAATCCGTGAACAGTGCTCATAGATTAACGGCAGTGGCAGGAGATGTGTTGTCCCCTGCCCAGCCCAGGATTTGAACCCGAGCAACAAGGCCCTGTGGTCCCAGAGTCCAGAGAAGTAACCACCAATCCTGCTCACAGTCTCACACTGAGGCCTGTCCTCTCCCTACCACCACACTGAGGCCTGTCCTCTCCCTACCACCACACTGAGGCCTGTCCTCTCCCTACCACCACACTGAGGCCTGTCCTCTCCCTACCACCACACTGAGGCCTGTCCTCTCCCTACCACCACACTGAGGCCTGTCCTCTCCCTACCACCACACTGAGGCCTGTCCTCTCCCTACCACCACACTGAGGCCTGTCCTCTCCCTACCACCACACTGAGGCCTGTCCTCTCCCTACCACCACACTGAGGCCTGTCCTCTCCTACCACCACACTGAGGCCTGTCCTCTCCCTACCACCACACTGAGGCCTGTCCTCTCCCTACCACCACACTGAGGCCTGTCCTCTCCCTACCACCACACTGAGGCCTGTCCTCTCCCTACCACCACACTGAGGCCTGTCCTCTCCCTACCACCACACTGAGGCCTGTCCTCTCCCTACCACCACACTGAGGCCTGTCCTCTCCCTACCACCACACTGAGGCCTGTCCTCTCCCTACCACCACACTGAGGCCTGTCCTCTCCCTCCCACCACACTGAGGCCTGTCCTCTCCCTCCCACCACACTGAGGCCTGTCCTCTCCCTACCACCACACTGAGGCCTGTCCTCTCCCTACCACCACACTGAGGCCTGTCCTCTCCCTACCACCACACTGAGGCCTGTCCTCTCCCTACCACCACACTGAGGCCTGTCCTCTCCCTACCACCACACTGAGGCCTGTCCTCTCCCTACCACCACACTGAGGCCTGTCCTCTCCCTACCACCACACTGAGGCCTGTCCTCTCCCTCCCACCACACTGAGGCCTGTCCTCTCCCTCCCACCACACTGAGGCCTGTCCTCTCCCTACCACCACACTGAGGCCTGTCCTCTCCCTACCACCACACTGAGGCCTGTCCTCTCCCTACCACCACACTGAGGCCTGTCCTCTCCCTACCACCACACTGAGGCCTGTCCTCTCCCTACCACCACACTGAGGCCTGTCCTCTCCCTACCACCACACTGAGGCCTGTCCTCTCCCTACCACCACACTGAGGCCTGTCCTCTCCCTACCACCACACTGAGGCCTGTCCTCTCCCTACCACCACACTGAGGCCTGTCCTCTCCCTACCACCACACTGAGGCCTGTCCTCTCCCTCCCACCACACTGAGGCCTGTCCTCTCCCTCCCACCACACTGAGGCCTGTCCTCTCCCTACCACACACACTGAGGCCTGTCCTCTCCCTACCACCACACTGAGGCCTGTCCTCTCCCTACCCCACACTGAGGCCTGTCCTCTCCCTACCACCACACTGAGGCCTGTCCTCTCCTACCACCACACTGAGGCCTGTCCTCTCCCTACCACCACACTGAGGCCTGTCCTCTCCCTACCACCACACTGAGGCCTGTCCTCCCCTACCACCACACTGAGGCCTGTCCTCTCCCTACCACCACACTGAGGCCTGTCCTGTCCCTACCACCACACTGAGGCCTGTCCTCTCCCTACCACCACACTGAGGCCTGTCCTCTCCCTACCACCACACTGAGGCCTGTCCTCTCCCTACCACCACACTGAGGCCTGTCCTCTCCCTACCACCACACTGAGGCCTGTCCTCTCCCTACCACCACACTGAGGCCTGTCCTCTCCCTACCACCACACTGAGGCCTGTCCTCTCCCTACCACCACACTGAGGCCTGTCCTCTCCCTACCACCACACTGAGGCCTGTCCTCTCCCTACCACCACACTGAGGCCTGTCCTCTCCCTACCACCACACTGAGGCCTGTCCTGTCCTCTCCTACCACCACACTGAGGCCTGTCCTCTCCCTACCACCACACTGAGGCCTGTCCTCTCCCTACCACCACACTGAGGCCTGTCCTCTCCCTACCACCACATGAGGCCTGTCCTCTCCCTACCACCACACTGAGGCCTGTCCTGTCCTCTCCCTCCCACCACACTGAGGCCTGTCCTCCCCTCCCACCACACTGAGGCTGTGTCCTCTCCCTACCCACCACACTGAGGCCTGTCCTCTCCCTACCACCACACTGAGGCCTGTCCTCTCCCTACCACCACACTGAGGCCTGTCCCTCTACTACCACCACTGAGGCCTGTCCTCTCCCTACCACCACACTGAGGCCTGTCTCTCCCCCTACCACCACACTGAGGCCTGTCCTCTCCCTACCACCACACTGAGGCCTGTCCTCTCCCTCCCACACACTGAGGCCTGTCCCTCCCTCCCACCACCACCTGAGGCCTGTCCTCTCCCTACCACCACACTGAGGCCTGTCCTCTCCCTACCACCACACTGAGGCCTGTCCTCTCCCTACCACCACACCTGAGGCCTGTCCTCTCCTACCACCACACTGAGGCCTGTCCTCTCCCTACCACCACACTGAGGCCCTGTCTCTCCCTACCACCACACTGAGGCCTGTCCTCTCCCTACCACCACACTGAGGCCTGTCCTCTCCCTACCCCACACTGAGGCCTGTCCTCTCCCTACCACCACACTGAGGCCTGTCCTCTCCCTACCACACACTGAGGCCTGTCCTCTCCCTACCACCACACTGAGGCCTGTCCTCTCCCTCCCACCACACTGAGGCCTGTCCTCTCCCTACCACCACACTGAGGCCTGTCCTCTCCCTACCACCACACTGAGGCCTGTCCTCTCCCTACCACCACACTGAGGCCTGTCCTCTCCCTACCACCACATGAGGCCTGTCCTCTCCCTACCACCACACTGAGGCCTGTCCTCTCCTACCACCACATGAGGCCTGTCCTCTCCCTACCACCACACTGAGGCCTGTCCTCTCCCTACCACCACACTGAGGCCTGTCCTCTCCCTACCACCACACTGAGGCCTGTCCTGTCCCTACCACCACACTGAGGCCTGTCCTCTCCCTACCACCACACTGAGGCCTGTCCTCTCCCTACCACCACACTGAGGCCTGTCCTCTCCCTACCACCACACTGAGGCCTGTCCTCTCCCTACCACCACACTGAGGCCTGTCCTCTCCCTACCACCACACTGAGGCCTGTCCTCTCCCTACCACCACACTGAGGCCTGTCCTCTCCCTACCACCACACTGAGGCCTGTCCTCTCCCTACCACCACACTGAGGCCTGTCCTCTCCCTACCACCACACTGAGGCCTGTCCTCTTCCTACCACCACACTGAGGCCTGTCCTCTCCTACCACCACACTGAGGCCTGTCCTCTCCCTACCACCACACTGTGGTCCATCGGCCAGAGAGGCACAGTAGGCCTGTCCAGTAAAAATAAAGAAGATAAACTTCTCCCATTCAAAATGCATTCACCTCAAGTCCCTGCACTGCGTTGTTGTGGGCGTAGAGGCTGACAAGGGGATACCACTACCAGTTATAACAGTGTCTAATTAAAATAAATGAAGATATTCACTCAATTTTAAAATAAATCTCACCTCAATGTCTCTCCTTGCTGTTGTGTGTGTAGAGGCACAAAAAAAAAAAATACCCCACGTTTTGGGATTGATAAATAACCTCACTTATCAGCGCTGCACGTGAAAAATGTTTAACACTATTTATTTGTGGGGGAATGAACAATTGGAAACTTGTGTGTCCTTTACTTGAAGGTTTCAGTTGGAACCAGTGAATGTTTTGATGGCACGCCTCTACATCAAGTCTGGGCAGAGTTCCAACCTTATTTCTGTCTACGGTGGATATGTTGTCTGTGGTCTCTTTCCCAAGACAGTGGAATTAGCACGCTCTTTAAAATACACTATACACATGAGAGAGACCACAACAGTAATCTTCTGTCGAGCATGCAAGGGATGAGCCCTGAACAAGGAGCTACAGTAGCTCTGTGTGAATGCAGAACTCTATGCTCCGAAACACAGAGAAACTTGGAGACTGACAGGCCAAACCTCAACTGTACATAACAATGAGTAATACAGTCCACCCACAGAACAAACCTAGATTTTACAGCATTTAGCAGAACTTGTTATTATGAGCCTCTGGAATCTCTCTGGAATAATTAGCAGGAAGACAATCTTCACCAAAAAAGTGAATTTGTTAAAGAGTGTGTACATCTTTCAAAGACTGACGGTCCTGCGTTCCCTCTGTCCTCGCATAACGTTGAAGTGTGTCAGAGCGGATGCTTTCTGGCATTCCAAATCAATTGACCTGACCCCTCAGAGTATTTTAGAGAGGCAGGAAAATATCAGAAGCGACTTGACTATGTTCCTTTGAACTATTGCTTTTGCACAGTATGTTCACTGCTGTGAACATTTTCATTGGGCATCTGTGATGAACTGTGGCATAGTGTGCATCCAAATGCCACCCTATTCCCTTTATAGTGCACTTCCTTGAAGAGAGCTCTGGCACAAAGTAGTGCACTATAGGGAACATGGTGCCATATCAAATCAAATCACATTTGATTGGTTCCATACAAATATTAGCAGATGCTATTGCAGGTGTAGTGAAATGTTTGTGTTCCTAGCTCAACAGCAGTCAGTAATATCTAAGGATACAAACAATACACACAAATCCCCAAAATTAAGAATTAAGAAATACAGAAATATTAAAAAGAGCAATGTCAGAATCCAGAATATAAATAAGATGTATATAATGGTGTGTATAGACAGTATGGACAGTATATGAATAGAAAAGGTGTGAACAGTAGTAGTTATATAGGATGAGCCTGGACTAGAAACACGTAGTATATACATATGAAGTGGGTAAAACAGTATGTAAACATTATTAAAGTGACCAGTGTTCAATGACTATGTACACAGGGCAGCAGTCTCTAAGGTGCAGGGTAGAGTATCGGGTGGTAGCCAGCTAGTAACAGTGACTAAGTTCAGGGCAGGGTACTGGGCGGAGGCTGCTGGTGGTGACTATTTAACAGTTTGATGGCCTGGAGAAAGAAGCTGTTTTTCAGTCTCTCGGTCCCAGCTTTGATGCACCTGTACTGTCTCCGGCCTTCTAGATGGTAGGGGTGAACAGGCCGTAGCTTGGGTGGCTGAGGTCCTTCATGATCCTCTAGATGGTAGCGGGGTGAACAGGCCGTAGCTTGGGTGGCTGAGGTGCTTCATGATCCTCTAGATGGTAGCGGGTGAACAGGCCGTAGCTTGGGTGGCTGAGGTCTTCATGATTCTCTAGATGGTAGCGGGGTGAACAGGCCGTAGCTTGGGTGGCTGAGGTCCTTCATGATCCTCTAGATGGTGGTAGGGGTGAACAGGCCGTAGCTTGGGTGGCTGAGGTCCTTCATGATCCTCTAGATGGTAGCGGGGTGAACAGGCTGTAGCTTGGGTGGCTGAGGTGCTTCATGATCCTCTTGGCCTGACCGTGACACCAGGTGCTGTAGGTTCCTGGAGGGCAGGCAGTGTGCCCCCGGTGATGTGTTGGGCTGATTGTGGGACACAGCCCTAGCATACTGAATGCACTCTGTCTATTCACAGTCTGCCTAGTCGTCCAAAAGCTAATACATTATGCGATGAGATCCTGAGTCAGGCCATGCCTCGTACGTTCTGGTCTTTCTAACTCTGATCAAGTATGTTCAGTGGTATCTACACAAGAGGATGGCTCAGTTAGACTTTGTGTATAAGTAAAATAACGCAATCAATGCTCGTGCACAAAGAGATTGTAAATCCAACACAAACTGAATATGATACTGATTGTGTGTGAATGCTCACAGGTATTGCCTGTTTGAGCTGATTGTCAATGTCAGCAATGAGAAAGAGCAGGAGGTCCCATGGCATCATCATCTCTAGGCAGACATCTGCACTGCTCCTCCCCAGAGAGACACCAGTCAGCCAGGGTGGAACTGACAGGAGCAGGAGAGGGAGGGAGCAAGTCTGGGACAACAGCGCATCTGCTAGTGTGCTGTCCTGTCTGGCTCCCCTGGTACCATGTGTTAGCACTGGGCTATTAATATCAGTCTGTACACCCACTCTCAGTCATCCCAGATGTAGCGGGTGGGGAGGGCAACCCTGTGAGACACAGGTGGTCAATGGTATGACTGCAATTGGGAACGCATTTCTGTCTTAATGTGTTTGTACGTGTTTTTACTGGGTCTATGGAAGTAAATACCAACCAATAACTCACTGAAGACAGGTGGATGTGAAAATGTTAAACACAAAGCCGGAGAAAACTTTCAAATTCAACATAGACATAAAGGATACATTTCCCCCTTAGACAGTCCTCTGGTATCTGCCTGGGCTCTAATGGACAACTACAGCTGCTGCTGTCTGGTTAGCCAGTTGAAGCTAACCGCTCGTGCATCAGCTAGTTCACAGGCAGGGCATCACAGAGCCTTTCGTTGGCACCTGCGGTCCCATAG